>NC_060183.1:70936020-70976020 GCF_021184085.1 Oncorhynchus gorbuscha | reverse complement strand
ACTGACCCATAGGGAGGGATGGTTATATATAGCTCTGGAGCTCTGGAGGACTGACCCAGAGGGAGGGATGTTTATATATAGCTCTGGAGGACTGACCCAGAGGGAGGGATGGTTATATATAGTTCTGCAGCTCTGGAGGACTGACGCCATGTAAAGACAAAACAGGCACACACACACATACACACACACACACACACACACACACACACACACACACACACACACACACACACACACACACACACACACACACACACACACACACACACACACACACACACACACACACACACACACACACACACACACACACACACACACACACACTCATGAATGCACCCACACCTGCTGCTTGTTCTCCTTGGAGTAGGGTAGCATGGTGGAGACATGGAACATCAGCTCATGGCCCTGGTACACTGTGTAGATGGAGTTCATTCCTGTAGTGTCATCTGGAGAGAGAGAGTGAGAGAGATAGAGAGGGGGAGGGGGTGGAGCGAGAGGCGGGAGGGAGAGGAGGGTTGAGAAGGATAGAGCAGTGGGAGCAGAAGATGAAGGAGGAGAGGGAAGAGTGTTAGAGAAAGAAAGAGAAAGAGTCATCTTAAAAGAGGGAATGTGAATGAAAGACATCTCCATGGTCTGTTGAAATGGAAAAACAATCATTAATAGCAGAACCCATGGTGTGTTTGTGTGTGTGTGTGTGTGTGTGTGTGTGTGTGTGTGTGTGTGTGTGTGTGTGTGTGTGTGTGTGTGTGTGTGTGTGTGTGTGTGTGTGTGTGTGTGTGTGTGTGTGTGTGTGTGTGGTATCTTACTCTTGGTATCCAGCCCACCACGGTAGCCTGCCCAGCCCTGCAGGGAGATGGTGTCACCCAGGAGGTTAAGGAACTTATCGAAGCTCTGGCTCCCAGTCTCTGAAGGAACAGATGAGAGAGCAGGGGTCAAACTACAGCTCATACGACATACATACTTCAATACCTATTACTCAATAATAGTGACATACCGTTGCTAAACATCTCGTCGTCTGTGAGCTGTCCATCTTTGGCATACAGGACACCGAATTTGAAGTTCACAGAACCCTGACAAATGATAAAGACAGATATATTGTACATCTAAAGGGCCACTATCCCCTAGTGTTAAATTATAACTTAACTTCTATAATTTTCCAAAAGCAGAAAAACAACCCCGGTAGAGAAGGAGAAGGAAATCTCTAGTAAGACCATACTCAAAATCTATAATATCCACTTCAATTATATTTATAACAGAATAAATAAATGAATACCTCTTGCTCCTCCAACACCAGTAGGTCCTATGAAGAGAAAACACACCACAGTTATCATCAGTTGACCCTCCAATGACTCCGATAACTCCCAATGTCCAATGACTCCCAAATGACTCCCAATCTGTAATGACTCCCAGATCTGTTACAGTATAGGCCTGATACCATAGAAATAGAGTTAGAACATGACTGTTATATACAGATGTAGGCTCTTAATTTGACCTGTATTATCACAACAAAATAATCCCGCAGAAACAGGACTTGAAATTTTAGCCCATCATTTTGCTTGATCCGTTTTTACGACGGAAAAGCCAGAGACAGCGAGACACCTCGATGAGACCGGGCTGCCTGCCTGGCTGCCCCCGGACGTTCTCCCCCTGCTTGACCACCTCCTTTAGATGACCACTCAAGCCATGAACTTTCTAATGGCTGTCCATCTCATGATGTTGTGAGGTTTTTTTTCTTTTAAATTGCATGTTGCTCCATTGCTCTTTGAGATGATTTTGTAATGAATAGCACTATACAAGTTGAAGAAATTGTTATTGTTATTGCTCACAAGGCTCATCTGCATTTGTAGACCTGCTTCCACCAGATGGCGGTATTATTCCTTACACCGTCCGTCATCTGTCACTGTCATCTGTCATCTGTCACTGCCATCTGTCATCTGTCACTGTCCTCCGTCACTGTCGTCTATCATCTGTCACGGTCATCTGTCACTGTCGTCTGTCACTGTCATATGTCACGGTCATCTGTCACGGTCATCTGTCACAGTCATATGTCACGGTCATCTGTCACTGTCGTCTGTCATCTGTCACGGTCATATGTCACGGTCATCTGTCACGGTCATCTGTCACAGTCATATGTCACGGTCATCTGTCATCTGTCACGGTCATCTGTCACAGTCATATGTCACGGTCATCTGTCATCTGTCACGGTCATCTGTCACAGTCATATGTCACGGTCATCTGTCACGGTCATCTGTCACGGTCATCTGTCACTGTCATCTGTCACTGTCGTCTGTCACTGTCATATGTCACGGTCATCTGTCACGGTCATCTGTCACAGTCATATGTCACGGTCATCTGTCATCTGTCACGGTCATCTGTCACAGTCATATGTCACGGTCATCTGTCACGGTCATCTGTCACGGTCATCTGTCACGGTCATCTGTCACTGTCGTCTGTCACTGTCATATGTCACGGTCATCTGTCACGGTCATCTGTCATATGTCACGGTCATCTGTCACGGTCATCTGTCACGGTCATCTGTCACGGTCATCTGTCACTGTCGTCTGTCACTGTCATATGTCACGGTCATCTGTCACGGTCATCTGTCACTGTCGTCTGTCACTGTCATATGTCACGGTCATCTGTCACAGTCATCTGTCACGGTCATCTGTCACGGTCATATGTCACGGTCATCTGTCACGGTCATCTGTCACGGTCATCTGTCACGGTCATCTGTCACGGTCATCTGTCACGGTCATCTGTCACTGTCATCTGTCACAGTCATCTGTCACTGTCATCGGTCACAGTCATCTGTCACTGTCATATGTCACGGTCATCTGTCACTGTCGTCTGTCATCTGTCACTGTAACTGTCATCTGTCACTGGCGTCCTGCACAGCCGGTAATAGACTTGTGTTCCCCGGTGACCGGTTCATACATAAAACATCCTCCATTCAGGCTGCAAAGACGTTGGATTCCTCTTTAACTTGATTGAATGGCCTGTTGGTGGAAAGAAACAGGCAAAATACACCTACTGTCTTAATGAAACATTATTTTCTA
Source organism: Oncorhynchus gorbuscha (assembly GCF_021184085.1). Classification (NCBI taxonomy): domain Eukaryota; kingdom Metazoa; phylum Chordata; class Actinopteri; order Salmoniformes; family Salmonidae; genus Oncorhynchus; species Oncorhynchus gorbuscha. The sequence goes on along the minus strand of NC_060183.1, from coordinate 70,972,961 downwards.
CCACCATGCTAGAGTGGCTAATGCTACTTCCTGATGTTGTCCACCGCGTTCAGCCAGGGATAAACAACAGACTCATGAGGTGGCATCATCTGTAAGTTTTCAGCCAGGGATAATCAACAGACTCATGAGGTGGCATCATCTGTAAGTTTTCAGCCAGGGATAAACAACAGACTCATGAGGTGGCATCATCTGTAAGTTTTCAGCCAGGGATAAACAACAGACTCATGAGGTGGCATCATCTGTAAGTTTTCAGCCAGGGATAAACAACATACTCATGAGGTGGGCATCATCTGTAAGTTTTCAGCCAGGGATAATCAACAGACTCATGAGGTGGGCATCATCTGTAAGTTTTCAGCCAGGGATAATCAACAGACTCATGAGGTGGGCATCATCTGTAAGTTTTCAGCCAGGGATAATCAACAGACTCATGAGGTGGGCATCATCTGTAAGTTTTCAGCCAGGGATAAACAACAGACTCATGAGGTGGCATCATCTGTAAGTTTTCAGCCAGGGATAATCAACAGACTCATGAGGTGGCATCATCTGTAAGTTTTCAGCCAGGGATAATCAACAGACTCATGAGGTGGCATCATCTGTAAGTTTTCAGCCAGGGATAATCAACAGACTCATGAGGTGGGCATCATCTGTAAGTTTTCAGCCAGGGATAATCAACAGACTCATGAGGTGGGCATCATCTGTAAGTGTTCAGCCAGGGATAATCAACAGACTCATGAGGTGGCATCATCTGTAAGTTTTCAGCCAGGGATAATCAACAGACTCATGAGGTGGGCATCATCTGTAAGTTTTCAGCCAGGGATAAACAACAGACTCATGAGGTGGGCACCATCTGTAAGTTTTCAGCCAGGGATAAACAACAGACTCATGAGGTGGGCATCATCTGTACGTTTTCAGCCAGGGATAAACAACAGACTCATGAGGTGGCATCATCTGCCACCTGCCTAATAGCGGCAGTCCAGGCTACTGGACTACTGTCTTAATGTTTGTTCCTGCATGTGGTGCAGGAACAAACACAGCAAAAAAAGTGATAAAATGAAGATCCTACATCTGTTTCTTTCTGGCTGATACAGTGTGATCTCACCTTCTGTATCTCTGTGGCTGACACAGTGTGATCTCACCTTCTGTATCTCTGTGGCTGACACAGTGTGATCTCACCTTCTGTATCTCCGTGGCTGACACAGTGTGATCTCACCTTCTGTATCTCTGTGGCTGACACAGTGTGATCTCACCTTCTGTATCTCTGTGGCTGACACAGTGTGATCTCACCTTCTGTATCTCTGTAGCTGACAGTGTGATCTCACCTTCTGTATCTCTGTGGCTGACACAGTGTGATCTCACCTTCTGTATCTCTGTGGCTGACACAGTGTGATCTCACCTTCTGTATCTCTGTGGCTGACACAGTGTGATCTCACCTTCTGTATCTCTGTGGCTGACACAGTGTAATCTCACCTTCTGTATCTCTGTGGCTGACACAGTGTGATCTCACCTTCTGTATCTCTGTGGCTGACACAGTGTGATCTCACCTTCTGTATCTCTGTGGCTGACACAGTGTGATCTCACCTGCTGTATCTCTGTAGCTGATACAGTGTGATCTCACCTCCTGTATCTCTGTGGCTAACAACAGTGTGATCTCACCTTCTGTATCTCTGTAGCTGACACAGTGTGATCTCACCTTCTGTATCTCTGTGGCTGACACAGTGTGATCTCACCTTCTGTATCTCTGTGGCTGACACAGTGTGATCTCACCTTCTGTATCTCTGTGGCTGACACAGTGTGATCTCACCTTCTGTATCTCTGTGGCTGACACAGTGTGATCTCACCTGCTGTATCTCTGTAGCTGATACAGTGTGATCTCACCTCCTGTATCTCTGTGGCTAACAACAGTGTGATCTCACCTTCTGTATCTCTGTAGCTGACACAGTGTGATCTCACCTTCTGTATCTCTGTGGCTGACACAGTGTGATCTCACCTTCTGTATCTCTGTAGCTGACACAGTGTGATCTCACCTTCTGTATCTCTTTGGCTGACACAGTGTGATCTCACCTTCTGTATCTCTGTGGCTGACACAGTGTGATCTCACCTTCTGTATCTCTGGGTTGAGAATCTCCCTCGGGCCTTTCTCAAACCTGTCCAGGTTCATCGCACTGCAGGGGGAGGAGAGCAGAGGATAGGAGGAGAGGAAGAGGAGAGCAGGAGAGGAAGAGGAGGAGAAGAAGAAGAAAAGTTCAGGAGAGGAGAAAAGATAAGTGTTTAAAGACAGGTTTACATCTTGTACGTCCAATCTATTCCATAATTATCTTAAAGCATATTTTCATGTTGTTGTTCATTTAAATACAACAGAATACATATCCACAACAAATTTCTCCATGTGTTTTTACCCTGATTCCTTGGTCATATCTTAGCCTGGTCCCATGTCTGTCTCTCTCCATCCCTTTCTTTCTCTCTCTCTCTCTCTCTCTCTCTCTCTCTCTCTCTCTCTCTCTCTCTCTCTCTCTCTCTCTCTCTCTCTCTCTCTCTCTCTCTCTCTCTCTCTCTCTCTCTCTCTCTCTCTCTCTCTCTCTCTCTCTCTCTCTCTCTCTCTCTCTCTCTGTCTCTCTCTCTCTGTCTTGCCAATATGTGACAATGACCATAGGGGTTGGCAAGACAGCACCAACAGATCTGGGACCATGCTAGTCAGTACAATCAACTGTATGAAACAACCAGTATATTGAATGGCATCCTGAGTAGTTCTCACCTTAAGATGGATTTGACTGATAGTGTTTTGGTGGGGCTGTATGGCAGACTGATCTTCAGAGTTCCCTGGGGGAGAGAGAGGAGAGAAGAGGAGAAGAGGAGAGAAGCGAGAGGAGAGAGGAGGGGAGGGGAGAGGAAAGGAGAGGAGAAGAGAAGAGGAGAAGAGAGGAGAGGAGGGGAGCGGAGGAGAGAGGAGAGGAGAGGAGGGGGAGAGGAGAGGAGAGGAGAGGAGGGGGGGAGCGGAGGGGAGGGGAGAAGAGAAGAGGGGAGGGGAGCGGAGGGGAGGGGAGGGGAGGGAGGGGAGGGGAGAGGAGAGGAGAGGAGAGGAGAGGAGAGGAGAGGAGAGGAGAGGAGAGGAGAGGAGAGGAGAGGAGAGGAGAGGAGAGGAGAGGAGAGGAGAGGAGAGGAGAGGAGAGGAGAGGAGAAGAGTAGAGAAGAGAAGAGAAGGGAGAGGAGAGGAGGGGAGAGGAGAGGAGAGGAGATGAGATGTGGAAAGTAGTCATAATGATTAGTCTAATGATATATCTGAACAGAAGACGGAACTCCATCCAGACACAGATCTACAGTAAGATCAGATATGCATGTTTCACCTTAATGATCAAGGTTTTGCTATGGGGAGAGTGAGCTGATCCTAAATCTGTATCTAAAGCCAACTTCCAACAAGACCAATGCTTAAGGTGAAGGATTTTGTGAGAGTAAGCTGATCCTAGATCTGTGCAAAAAGTCCATTTGTACCAATACCAATAGGCTTTGGGAAGGGTGATCTAATTCTAGATCCTTACTGTCTTCCTCCAGAGGATGGCTCTGTACTGAGGGACCCGCTGGTTGTTCTGGTCGGACAGAACCACAGACAGGTAGAAGGGATTCTTCTCTGCATCCGTACCAATATAGTTCTGGTGGACTGGGGGGGAAACACACAGTGTTACACACACTGTCAGTACACTCTCACACACTTACTAGGGACGAAACAGGAGAAAACATTCCCAAACTGAGTGAAGTGGGGAGGCACTATCTGAATGCTAGTTTTCGTTTTGAATTGATTTATAATAGTTTTTCTGTCGTTTGTTTATTTGTTTGTTGTGTGGTCATGAGAGTTTCTGTTAATTTCTGTCAGGAAGTCACGGTGAGGTCTAGTTTTTCCTGTATGGAATGTTGAGTAGTGTGTGCATGCATGCATATGTATCTGCCTCGAATATACAGTGGGGCAAAAAAGTATTTAGTCAGCCACCAATTGTGCAAGTTCTCCCACTTAAAAAGATGAGAGAGGCCTGTAATTTTCATCATAGGTACACTTCAACTATGACAGACAAAAAGAGAAAAAAAATCCAGAAAATCACATTGTAGGATTTTTTACGAATTTATTTGCAAATTATGGTGGAAAATAAGTATTTGGTCAATAACAAAATTTTATCTCAATACTTTGTTATATACCCTTTTTTTTGGCAATGAGGTCAAACATTTTCTGTAAGTCTTCACAAGGTTCTCACACACTGTTGCTGGTATTTTGGCTCATTCCTCCATGCAGATCTCCTCTAGAGCAGTGATGTTTTGGGGCTGTTTGCTGGGCAACACGGACTTTCAACTCCCTCCAAAGATTTTCTATGGGGTTGTGATCTGGAGACTGGCTAGGCCACTCCAGGACCTTGAAATGCTTCTTACGAAGCCACTCCTTCATTGCCCGGGCGGTGTGTTTGGGATCATTGTCATGCTGAAAGACCCAGCCACGTTTCATCTTCAATGCCCTTGCTGGTGGAAGGAGGTTTTCACAAAAAATCTCACGATACGTGGCCCCATTCATTCTTTCCTCCGTCCTGGTCCCTTTGCAGAAAAACAGCCCCAAAGCATGATGTTTCCACCCCCGTGCTTCACAGTAGGTATGGTGTTCTTTGGATGCAACTCAGCATTCTTTGTCCTCCAAACACAACGAGTTGAGGTTTTACCAAAAAGTTATATTTTGGTTTCTTCTGACCATATGACATTCTCCGAATCTTCTTCTGGATCATCCAAATGCTCTCTAGCAAACTTCAGACGGGCCTGGACATGTACTGGCTTAAGCAGGGGGACACGTCTGGCACTGAAGGATTTGAGTCCCTGGCGGTGTAGTGTGTTACTGATGGTAGGCTTTGTTACTTTGGTCCCAGCTCTCTGCAGGTCATTCACTAGGTCCCCCCGTGTGGTTCTGGGATTTTTGCTTTTGATCATTTTGACCCCACGGGGTGAGATCTTGCGTGGAGCCCCAGATCGAGGGAGATTATCAGTGGTCTTGTATGTCTTCCATTTCCTAATAATTGCTCCCACAGTTGATTTCTTCAAACCAAGCTGCTCACCTATTGCAGATTCAGTCTTCCCAGTCTGGTGCAGGTCTACAATTTTGTTTCTGGTGTCCTTTGACAGCTCTTTGGTCTTGGCCATAGTGAAGTTTGGAGTGTGACTGTTTGAGGTTGTGGACAGGTGTCTTTTATACTGATAACAAGTTCAAACAGGTGCCATTAATACAGGTAACGAGTGGAGGACAGAGGAGCCTCTTAAAGAAGAAGTTACAGGGCTGTGAGAGCCAGAAATCTTGCTTGTAGGTGACCAAATACTTTTTCCCACCATATTTTGCCATTAAATTAATTAAAAATCATACAATGTGATTTTCTGAATTTTTTCCCCTCATTTTGTGTCATATTTGAAGTGTACCTATGATGAAAATTACAGGCCTCTCTCATCTTTTTAAGTGGGAGAACTTGCACAATTGGTGGCTGACTAAATACTTTTTTGCCCCACTATATGTGTGAGTGTATGTGCGTGTGTGTGCATGTGCGTGTGTGTGGGTGTGGATGTGTGCGTGCATGTGGGTCATACACAACAGAACTGCTTCACATTCAGCGCCCTCTCTACCTGGTTGACACGGCAACGTATTCAGACCTAACACTGACCAGAACCCCGAAACCCAATTAAAAACAGGAACTCTGTCTTCTCTCGCCCCCTCTCTCTTCATCAATTTCTTTCTTTCTCTCTCTCCATCTCTCTACATCCCTTTCTTTTTCTCTCTCCATCCCTTTCTCTCTCTCCATCTCTCTACATCCCTTTCTTTTTCTCTCTCCATCCCTTTCTCTCTCTCTCCTCCTCTCTCTCCATCCCTTTATCTCCCTCTCTACATCCCTTTCTCTCTCTCTCTCCATCCCTCTCTCTCTCTCTCTCTCTCTCCACCTCTCTCTCCATCCCTTTCTTTCTCTCTCTCCACCTCTCTCTCCATCCCTTTCTCTCTCTCTCTCCACCTCTCTCTCCATCCCTTTCTTTCTCTCTCTCCACCTCTCTCTACATCCCTTTCTCTCTCTCTCTCTCTCCATCTATTTCTTTCTCTCTCTCCACCTCTCTCTACATCCCTTTCTCTCTCTCTCTCTCTCCATCTATTTCTTTCTCTCTCTCTCTCTCCATCCCTTTCTTTCTCTCTCTCCACCTCTCTCTCCATCCCTTTCTTTCTCTCTCTCCACCTCTCTCTCCATCCCTTTCTTTCTCTCTCTCCACCTCTCTCTCCATCCCTTTCTCTCTCTCTCTCCACCTCTCTCTCCATCCCTTTCTTTCTCTCTCTCCACCTCTCTCTACATCCCTTTCTCTCTCTCTCCATCCCTTTCTTTCTCTCTCTCCACCTCTCTCTACATCCCTTTCTCTCTCTCTCTCCATCTCTTTCTTTCTTTCTCTCTCTCCACCTCTCTCTACATCCCTTTCTCTCTCTCTCTCTCCATCTCTTTCTCTCTCTCTCTCTCTCCATCCCTTTCTCTCCCTCTCTACATCCCTTTCTCTCTCTCTCTCTCCATCCCTTTCTTTCTCTCTCTACCTCTCTCTACATCCCTTTCTTTTTCTCTCTACATCCCTTTCTCTCTCTCTCTCTCCACCTCTCTCTCATCCCTTTCTTTCTCTCTCTCTCTCCATCTCTCTCTCCACCTCTCTCTCTCTCCATTGATTTATTTCTCTCTCTCCATCTCTTTCTCTACTCATTGTTCCCCTGACTCCCTCTATGAAAGGTATTTATTCTGATTTGAATCAGTTCACTTGGACTTAGACTTGGGGCCTTGTTTTGTTCTGTGTTTAAAAAGTATAAGACCCCCCCACCCACCTAGCTGAAAGATAGAAGGAAGAAGGAGGGAAGGAAGGAGGGGCGTAATGCATTTTTAACGACCACCATGACTAGGCTCTCAGGAGGCTGCTGGCTGCTCATGTTGACTAGGGAGCCAGTCAGATTCTAATGTTGTTATCTCCCAGCTTGTGCATGTGTGTGTGCATATGCATGTGCGTGTGTGTGCGTAAGAAGTGAGCCTCTGCCCACCATCTTCCTCTGACTGTCTGCTTCTTTCTGGGTTGTGCCGGGATGTGTCTGCAGGTCCACTGTAGCTATGGAAGGATCTATGGGATTCACCCTGCCAGCTGATAAACTACCATTAAACTAGGAGCGAGGGTAAGGACTTTACCTGACCATGTGACCGGACCAGGAAAGAGTCCTGGCCCTACAGTCTGTATACTGGTCAGGTCACATGGTCTGGAAAAAGTCCTGACCCTACAGTCTGTATACTAGTCAGGTCACATGGTCTGGAAAAAGTCCTGACCCTACAGTCTGTATAGTGGTCAGGTCACATGGTCTGGAAAAAGTCCTGACCCTACAGTCTGTATAGTGATCAGGTCACATGGTCTGGAAAAAGTCCTGACCCTACAGTCTGTATAGTGATCAGGTCACATGGTCTGGAAAAAGTCCTGACCCTACAGTCTGTATAGTGGTCAGGTCACATGGTCTGGAAAAAGTCCTGACACTACAGTCTGTATAGTGGTCAGGTCACATGGTCTGGAAAAAGTCCTGACCATTGACTACTCACTTAGAAAAAATGGTTACAAAATAGTAAAGTTGTCCACATAGAACCCTTTTTGGTTGTAGATAGCACCTTTTAGTGCACGTGTGTACCTGTGTACCTGTGTACCTGTGTGCCTGTGTACCTGTGCACCTGTGTACCTGTGTACCTGTATACCTGTGTGCCTGTGTACCTGTGTACCTGTGTACCTGTGTGCCTGTGTACCTGTGTACCTGTGTGCCTGTGTGCCTGTGTACCTGTGCACCTGTGTACCTGTGTACCTGTGTGCCTGTGTACCTGTGTACCTGTGTACCTGTGTGCCTGTGTACCTGTGTGTGTGTGAGAGTATGTCAGACCTGGGTTTATATCATATTTAGCGTATTTATATTCATTTTACAGATATTTGAAGGTGTTTAGAGTGTTGAAATATTTTTATTTGAAAAACAAGTAGCTGAATATTGCAATGTACAGTTTTTGAAAATACTCAAATACATTTATTCAAACAACCTGATCTCATAGTTGTTCATAGTTTCACTATGAAATTCATTGTAATATGGATGAATCTTCTACGAATGAATTCAGCATGGTTTCAGGGTTAATTCCGTAGTGGTTACAGGGTTAATTCAGCGTGGTTTCAGGGTTAATTCCGTAGTGGTTACAGGGTTAATTCAGCGTGGTTTCAGGGTTAATTCCGTAGTGGTTACAGGGTTAATTCAGCGTGGTTTCAGGGTTAATTCAGCTTGGTTATAGGGTTAATTCAGCGTGGTTTCAGGGTTAATTCCATAGTGGTTACAGGGTTATTTCAGCGCGGTTAAAGGGTTAATTCCAAGTGGTTACAGGGTTAATTCAGCGTGGTTACAGGGTTAATTCCATGTGGTTACAGGGTTATTTCAGAGCGGTTAAAGGGTTAATTCCAAGTGGTTACAGGGTTAATTCAGAGTGGTTACAGGGTTAATTCAGTGTGGTTACAGGGTTAATTCAGCATGGTTACAGGGTTAATTCAGTGTGGTTACAGCATTAATTCCGTAGTGGTTACAGGGTTAATTCAGTGTGGTTACAGGGTTAATTCAGCGTGGTTACAGGGTTAATTCCATGTGGTTACAGGGTTAATACCGTAGTGGTTACAGGGTTAATTCAGCGTGGTTACAGCATTAATTCCGTAGTGGTTACAGGGTTAATTCAGCATGGTTACAGCATTAATTCCATAGTGGTTACAGGGTTAATTCAGTGTGGTTACAGGGTTAATTCAGCGTGGTTACAGGGTTAATACCGTAGTGGTTACAGGGTTAATTCCATGTGGTTACAGGGTTAATACCGTAGTGGTTACAGGGTTAATTCAGTGTGGTTACAGCATGAATTCCGTAGTGGTTACAGGGTTAATTCCGTAGTGGTAACAGGGTTAATTCAGCGTGGTTACAGCATTAATTCCGTAGTGGTTACAGGGTTAATTCAGCGTGGTTACAGCATTAATTCCGTAGTGGTTACAGGGTTAATTCCGTAGTGGTTACAGGGTTAATTCAGAGTGGTTACAGCATTAATTCCATAATGGTTACAGCATTAATTCCGTAGTGGTTACAGGGTTAATTCCGTAGTGGTTACAGGGTTAATTCAGTGTGGTTACAGCGTTAATTCCGTAGTGGTTACAGGGTTAATTCAGCGTGGTTACAGGGTTAATACCGTAGTGGTTACAGGGTTAATTCCGTGGTGGTTACAGGGTTAATTCAGCATGGTTACAGCATTAATTTCGTAGTGGTTACAGGGTTAATTCAGCGTGGTTTCAGCATGAATTCCGTAGTGGTTACAGGGTTAATTCCGTAGTGGTTACAGGGTTAATTCAGCGTGGTTACAGCGTTACTTCCGTAGTGGTTACAGGGTTAATTCAGCGTGGTTACAGCATTAATTCCGTAGTGGTTTTAGCATTAATTCTGTAGTGGTTACATGGTTAATTCAGTGTGGTTACAGCGTTAATTACGTAGTGGTTACAGGGTTAATTCCATGGTGGTTACAGGGTTAATTCAGCATGGTTACAGCATTAATTCCGTAGTGGTTACAGGGTTAATTTCAGGGTTAATTCAGTGTGGTTTCAGGGTTAATTCAGTGTGGTTTCAGGGTTAATTCAGCGTGGTTTCAGGTTTAATTCAGCGTGGTTACAGGGTTAATTCAGCGTGGTTACAGGGTTAATTCAGTGTGGTTTCAGGGTTAATTCAGCGTGGTTACAGGGTTAATTCAGCATGGTTACAGGGTTAATTCAGCGTGGTTACAGGGTTAATTCAGCATGGTTACAGGGTTAATTCAGTGTGGTTACAGGGTTAATTCAGCATGGTTACAGAGTTAATTCAGCGTGGTTACAGGGTTAATTCAGCGTGGTTACAGGATTAATTCAGCATGGTTACAGGGTTAATTCAGCGTGGTTATAGGGTTAATTCAGCATGGTTACAGCATTAATTCCGTAGTGGTTACAGGGTTAATTCCGTAGTGGTTACAGGGTTAATTCAGCGTGGTTACAGGGTTAATACCGTAGTGGTTACAGGGTTAATTCTGTGGTGGTTACAGGGTTAATTCAGCGTGGTTACAGCATTAATTCCGTAGTGGTTACAGGGTTAATTCCGTAGTGGTTACAGGGTTAATTCAGCGTGGTTACAGCATTAATTCCGTAGTGGTTACAGGGTTAATTCAGTGTGGTTTCAGGGTTAATTCAGCGTGGTTACAGGGTTAATTCAGCATGGTTACAGGGTTAATTCAGCGTGGTTACAGCATTAATTCCGTAGTGGTTACAGGGTTAATTCAGCGTGGTTACAGGGTTAATTCCATAGTGGTTACAGGGTTAATTCAGCGTGGTTTCAGGGTTAATTCAGCGTGGTTACAGGGTTAATTCCATAGTGGTTTCAGGGTTAATTCAGCATGGTTACAGGGTTAATTCAGCGTGGTTTCAGGGTTAATTTCAGGGTTAATTCAGTGAGGTTTCAGGGTTAATTCAGCGTGGTTTCAGGTTTAATTCAGCGTGGTTACAGGGTTAATTCAGCGTGGTTACAGGGTTAATTCAGTGTGGTTTCAGGGTTAATTCAGCGTGGTTACAGGGTTAATTCAGCATGGTTACAGGGTTAATTCAGCGTGGTTACAGGGTTAATTCAGCATGGTTACAGGGTTAATTCAGCGTGGTTACAGGGTTAATTCAGCATGGTTACAGGGTTAATTCAGCGTGGTTACAGGGTTAATTCAGCGTGGTTACAGGATTAATTCAGCATGGTTACAGGGTTAATTCAGTGTGGTTTCAGGGTTAATTCAGTGTGGTTTCAGGTTTAAAACAGAAACAACTCAAAGGGTTACTTTTAAGTATTAATTCAGCGTGGTTAAAGTTAAGAAGGCTTAAAACAAAATAAGTAAAGACAATGCCATGTTTCCATCAAGTACCATCAAGTACTTGCTAGAACATTGTGAATTGCCATGACGTAGTGGTCTGAGTGTTATGAGTTCGATCCCAGTGCTGCGCCATTGATTCTTTTTTGTGAGCGCCGAGGAAGTCGGAAGTCGACTGGTATTTCTAGTTTTCAAATACACTCCCATACATTTAGCCCAGGCATTTGAAATACGTATTTGAAAATAATTTCAAATATTAGGCAATTTCTGGGAAATTATTTTCAAAATACTTTAAAATACTTCCAATATAATTTGTATTTATGTATTTACTTAGGCAAGTCAGTTAAGAACACATTCTTATTTATAATGACAGCCTACCAAAAGGCAAAAGGCCTTAAACATTAATCATAAATACAATATCAATATAGGACAAAACACACATCACAACAAGAGAGACAATACAACACTACATAAAGAGAGACCTAAGACATCAACATAGCAAGGCAGCAACACATGACAACACAGCATGGTAGCAACACCACATGGTAGCAACACCACATGGTAGCAACACCACATGGTAGCAACACCACATGGTAGCAACACCACATGGTAGCAACACCACATGGTAGCAACACCACATGGTAGCAACACCACATGGTAGCAGCACAAAACATGATACAAACATTATTGGGCAATTTATTGGAGTAGTTGATTCGAGCCATTTTATTGGAAAATACTCAAATTCACAGAAATAAGTATTTAAATAACAACTAATCAAATACACATGTATTTGAACCCAGGTCTGGTGTGTGTGTGTGTGTTTGTGTGTGTGTGTGTGTGTGTGTAACAGAGAGGAGAGGAGTAGAACAGACCTTTGCCCAGGAAGTATTTGAAGAACCATCTGGTGTGGTACTCCGGGTTCTCCAGATGGACATCGGTTCTTCTCCAGGTTCCCGGGGTGTAGTCCGTCGTCTACACACACACACACACACACACACACACACACACACACACACACACACACACACACACACACACACACACACACACACACACACACACACACACACACACACACACACACACACACACACACACACACACACACACACACACAAACACCCATACACACACACACACAGGTTAGTGACAAACACACACAAATGCTTCCACACACACAATACATATCACAACACTCACATCACAACAAACCTGATAATGGTTTCTGTACACAAGGGCGATTCATAACACTGTTGTCACTATTACATACAGTATAGTACACACACACACACACACACACGCGCGCGCACAAGCACACACACGCGCACAAGCACACGCACACACTCCCCCTCCACTCCACCCCCGACACACACTGATTTACCACAATATACACATACATTAACCTACAGCCGGACCTTGAAAACAGAAACACATGGTTGTTCAGTCAGGGTTTCCTAGACGATGTTGAGGTGCTGACAGAAGAAAAGCTCCTTTGTAACCAGTAGATGTCCCGTCATCAATAATAATGTTAAGCCCTCTATAAGTCCCTCTACTAATGCACCTCCTCCTCATCCTTGACAGGATACCCCATTGTTGATTCATGCTATTGAGGGCAAACCTCACACCTACCCACAGGCCACACACACACACGCACACACGCACACACTGTGACAGGTGGGATGGGTTCTTAAACAGAGGGGAGAAGAGATAGGAGACACATTAGTTTGTTTTTCTTTGCAGGGAAAACATCCCAGGTTGTCATGGTTACTGAAGCAACGGTGCTTCAGCCGAGAAATGTGGAGGTGTGTGTGTGTGTGTGTGTGTGTGTGTGTGTGTGTGTGTGTGTGTGTGTGTGTGTGTGTGTGTGTGTGTGTGTGTGTGTGTGTGTGTGTGTGTGTGTGTGTGTGTGTGTGTGTGTGTGTGTGTGTGTGTGTGTGCGTGTTTGAGTGAGTGAGTGAGTGAGTGAGTGTGTGTGTGTGCATATGTGTTTGTGCATGTGTGTGTGTGTATATGTGTTTGTGTGTGTGTGTGTGCCTATGTGTTTGTACATGTATGTGTGAGCATATGTGTGTATGTTTGTGTGTGTGTGTGCCTATGTGTTTGTACATGTATGTGTGAGCATATGTGTGTATGTTTGTGTGTGTGTGTGTGTGTGTGTGTGTGTGTGTGTGTGTGTGTGTGTGTGTGTGTGTGTGTGTGTGTGTGTGTGTGTGTGTGTGTGTGTGTGTGTGTGTGTGTGTGTGTGTGTGTGTGTGTGTGTGTGTGTGTGTGTATGAAAAAAGTACTCAAATGTATGCACTCACTACCGTAAATCGCTCTGGATCAGACATGTAACAAAATGTGTGTGCAAATACAATAGAATAGTCAAATTGACAGTGATGCACACTGTCATGTCTGGTGCATGTTAGGGCATGAACATGAAGGTGATGGAGGGGATAGTGATAAAATGTAAATTAAGACAAAAGTGTTGCTGTTTTGTTGTTCTCTTCGCCCATTCTCCCGATGGAGAGGAACGACAAAAAGAGCGAGAGAAGAGGAGAAGCTACACTGAACAAAAATATAAATGCAAAGTGTTGGTCTGAAATGAAAGATCCCAGAAATGTGTTTACATCCCTGTTTTAGTGAGCATTTCTACTTTGCCAAGATAATCCATCTACCAGACGGGTGTGGCATATCAAGAAGCTGAGTAAACAGCATGATCATTATACAGGTGCACCACAGATGTCTACAGACCACATATAACCACACCTGCCCAGGACCTCCACATCTGGCTTCTTCACCAGTGGGATCGTCTGAGACCAGCCACCTGCATTGCTGACGAAACTGTGGGTTTGCACAACCAAAGAATCTTGGCACAAACTGTCAGAAACCGTCTCTGGGAAGCTCATCTGCATGTTCGTTGTCCTCACCAGGGTCTTGACCTGACTACAGTTTGGTGTTGTAATCGACTTCAGTGGGCAAATGCTCACCTTCAATGGCCACTGGCTCCCCAGAGAAGTGTGCACTTCACGGATGAATCCCCGTTTCAACTGTCACGGTCAGATGGCAGACAGCATGTATGGCGTTGTGTGTGCAAGTGGGTGGAAGACAGATAGAAACAAGTTGCTGATGTTAACGTTGTGAACATGGTGCTGGTGGGGTTATGGAATGGGCAGGCTCAAGCTACGGACAACCAACACAATTGCATTATATTGATGGCAATTTGAATGCACAGAGATACCGTGAAGAGATCCAAAGGCCCATTGTCGTACCATTCATCCGCCGCCATCACCTCATGTTTCAGCATTATAACGCACGGCCCCATGATCTGTACACAATTCCTAGAAGCTGAAAATGTCCCAGTTCTTCTATGGCCAGCATAGTCACCAGATATGTCACCCATTGAGCATGTTTTGGATGCTGTGGATCGACGTGTACGACAGTGTCACAGATAGAACAATGAGACAGATATTTCACCAGATGTATAAATGTGAAGCATCCTCTTGACGTTTCCACTTACTACCATATATGGTAATGAGAGGAAGCCCAGTGTCCGTCACCGTCAGTGGGAGAAGATGGAAGGAGGTGGATTTTGGCCTGACATTCTGCACATTTTGTCATCGCTGAAACATTTGATCTTAATACAGTTTTCTGTTCTACAAACTACCATCTGTTATGAACAGAGTGGACTAAGTTTTGTCGACTTTACCTTTTGCCAGAGTAGGCATTCCCTACCTGAAATATGCAGACGTATGCTAGAATGGGCCAATGGGATCTTGCTAGATCGTGCTTGGCTCTGCCCACCTCCTTGCTTGTTCTGCCCACTATGACTCATTTGTTCACGTTGAAGATGGCAGGCTGTGGTCTATCTTGGTTTAGATACAAAAATCTTTGGCAGTGTGTTCCAGTTCCCGCCAACATCCAGCAACTTCGCACAGCCACTGGAAAGTAGTAGGACAACATTCCACAGGCCACAGTTAACAGCCTGTTGATCTTATCCTTCAATAACACACTCCCCAAAGCAAATCAGGGGGAGAAAAATAGGCTTATTCAAAGAGAATCATAGTTGTTATGCTGGGAAGTAGATGACAGATGTTCCTTCTTCCTTCTCCTCAGTGATTCTCCACATAACTAAGTGACAGGATGTCATTTATAATACCCAACCCTAGCCTGTGGATGAACAATTAGAATTCCTGGCAATAAAATTGGGCCAATGGCCAGATAACAAGTATCCCATTTCAGGCTCAATTTGAACCAATGAGAACTTGCCACATGTAGCTATGAGTCCTGGACTGAAATTCCTCCCATGTCTCTGACCCAATAATCAACAATTCCCTATTACAGAAAAACAACTATTTCCATTGATTGTTAATTCCCTCTTCACCTTCAGTCCTCTGCGTTGTGTCTTAAAATATTCTTAAAAGCCAACTCTATGCGAAGAATATGTGTCATACTGCATGAGGCAAGCGGTGGTCACACCAGATACTGACTGGCTTTCTGATCCATGCCTATAACTTTTTTTAAATCTGTGACCAACATATATTCCCAGTCAAAAGAAATCAATAGATTAGGATGTCACAGGAAGGCCAAGAAGATCATCAAGGATTCCATGTCTATGTACACAGGGCAGCAGCCTCTAAGATGCAGGGTTGCGCAACCGAGTGGTAGCCGGCTAGCGATGGCTATTTAACATTCTGATGGCCTTGAGATAGAAGCTGTTTTTCAGTCTCCCGGTCCCAGCTTTGATGTACCTGTACTGACCTCGCCTTCTGGATGATAGCGGGGTGAACAGGCAGTAGCTCGGGTGGTTGATGTCCTCAATGATCTTTTTGGCCTTCCTGTGACATCGGGTGCTGTAGGTGTCCTGGAGGGCAGGCAGTGTGCCCCCGGTGATGTGTTTGACAGACTGCTCCACCCCTGACAGGATGCTCTCAATTGTGCATCTGTAAAAGTTTGTGAGGGTCTTAGGGACCAAGCCAAATTTCTTTAGCTTCCTGAGGTTGAAGAGGCGTTGTTGCTCCTTCATCACCACAATGTCTGTGTGGGTGGACCATTTCAGATTGTCAGTGATGTGTACGCCGAAGAACATGAAGCTTTTCATCTTCTCCACTGCGGTCCCGTCGATGTGGACAGGGGGTTGCTCCCTCTGCTGTTTCTTGAAGTCCACAATCAGCTCCTTTGTTGATAGATATAGATTTTTCAGCATTGGGAGGTAGTAACATTTTTCAGTGTTGGGAGGTAGTAACATCTTTCAGCGTTGGGAGGTAGTAACATTTTTCAGCATTGGGATGTAGTAACATTTTTCAGCATTGAGAGGTAGTAACATTTTTCAGAATTGGGAGGTAGTAACATTTTTCAGCGTTGGGAGGTAGTAACAGTTTTCAGCGTTGGGAGGTAGTAACATTTGGAAGCGTTGGGAGGTAGTAACATTTGGAAGCGTTGGGAGGTAGTAACATTTGGAAGCGTTGGGAGGTCGTAACATTTGTAAGCGTTGGGAGGTAGTAACATTTTTCAGCATTGGGAGGTAGTAACATTTGGAAGCGTTGGGAGGTAGTAACATTTGGAAGCGTTGGGAGGTAGTAACATTTGGAAGCATTGGGAGGTAGTAACATTTTTCAGCGTTGGGAGGTAGTAACATTTGGAAGCGTTGGGAGGTAGTAACATTTGGAACCATTGGGAGGTAGTAACAGTTTTCAGCGTTGGGAGGTAGTAACAGTTTTCAGCATTGGGAGTTAGTAACATTTGGAAGCGTTGGGAGGTAGTAACATTTGGAAGCGTTGGGAGGTAGTAACATTTGGAAGCGTTGGAAGGTAGTAACATTTGGAAGCATTGGGAGGTAGTAACATTTGGAAGCGTTGGGAGGTAGTAACATTTGGAAGCGTTGGGAGGTAGTAACATTTGGAAGCGTTGGGAGGTAGTAACATTTTTCAGCGTTGGGAGGTAGTAACATTTTTCAGCATTGGGAGGTAGTAACTTTTGGAAGCATTGGGAGGTAGTAACATTTGGAAGCGTTGGGAGGTAGTAACATTTTTCAGAGTTGGGAGGTAGTAACATTTTTCAGCATTGGGAGGTAGTAACTTTTGGAAGCATTGGGAGGTAGTAACATTTGGAAGCGTTGGGAGGTAGTAACATTTGGAAGCATTGGGAGGTAGTAACATTTTTCAGCGTTGGGAGGTAGTAACATTTGGAAGCGTTGGGAGGTAGTAACATTTGGAAGCATTGGGAGGTAGTAACAGTTTTCAGCGTTGGGAGGTAGTAACAGTTTTCAGCATTGGGAGGTAGTAACATTTGGAAGCGTTGGGAGGTAGTAACATTTGGAAGCGTTGGGAGGTAGTAACATTTGGAAGCGTTGGGAGGTAGTAACATTTGGAAGCGTTGGGAGGTAGTAACATTTGGAAGCATTGGGAGGTAGTAACATTTGGAAGCGTTGGGAGGTAGTAACATTTGGAAGCGTTGGGAGGTAGTAACATTTGGAAGCGTTGGGAGGTAGTAACATTTGGAAGCGTTGGGAGGTAGTAACAGTTTTCAGCGTTGGGAGGTAGTAACAGTTTTCAGCGTTGGGAGGTAGTAACAGTTTTCAACGTTGGGAGGTAGTAACATTTGGAAGCGTTGGGAGGTAGTACCATTTGGAAGCGTTGGGAGGTAGTAACATTTGGAAGCGTTGGGAGGTAGTAACAGTTTTCAGCGTTGGGAGGTAGTAACATTTGGAAGCGTTGGGAGGTAGTAACAGTTTTCAGCGTTGGGAGGTAGTAACATTTGGAAGCATTAGGAGGTAGTAACAGTTTTCAGCGTTGGGAGGTAGTAACATTTGGAAGCATTGGGAGGTAGTAACATTTGTCAGCGTTGGGAGGTAGTAACATTTGGAAGCATTGGGAGGTAGTAACATTTTTCAGCGTTGGGAGGTAGTAACATTTGGAAACGTTGGGAGGTAGTAACATTTGGAAGCGTTGGGAGGTAGTAACAGTTTTCAGCGTTGGGAGGTAGTAACATTTGGAAGCGTTGGGAGGTAGTAACATTTGGAAGCGTTGGGAGGTAGTAACATTTGGAAGCATTGGGAGGTAGTAACATTTTTCAGCGTTGGGAGGTAGTAACATTTGGAAGCATTGGGAGGTAGTAACATTTTTCAGCGTTGGGAGGTAATACCATTTGGAAGCGTTGGGAGGTAGTAACATTTGGAAGCGTTGGGAGGTAGTAACAGTTTTCAGCGTTGGGAGGTAGTAACATTTGGAAGCGTTGGGAGGTAGTAACATTTGGAAGCGTTGGGAGGTAGTAACATTTGGAAGCGTTGGGAGGTAGTAACATTTGGAAGCATTGGGAAGTGTTGGGAGGTAGTAACAGTTTTCAGCGTTGGGAGGTAGTAACATTTGGAAGAGTTGGGAGGTAGTAACATTTGGAAGCGTTGGTAGGTAGTAACATTTGGAAGCGTTGGGAGGTCGTAACATTTGTAAGCGTTGGGAGGTAGTAACATTTGGAATCGTTGGGAGGTAGTAACATTTGGAAGCATTGGGAAGTGTTGGGAGGTAGTAACAGTTTTCAGCGTTGGGAGGTAGTAACATTTGGAAGCGTTGGGAGGTAGTAACATTTGGAAGCATTGGGAAGTGTTGGGAGGTAGTAACATTTGGAAGCGTTGGGAGGTAGTAACATTTGGAAGCATTGGGAAGTGTTGGGAGGTAGTAACATTTGGAAGCGTTGGGAGGTCGTAACATTTGTAAGCGTTGGGAGGTAGTAACATTTGGAAGCGTTGGGAGGTAGTAACATTTGGAAGCATTGGGAGGTAGTAACAGTTTTCAGCGTTGGGAGGTAGTAACATTTGGAAGCGTTGGGAGGTAGTAACATTTGGAAGCGTTGGGAGGTCGTAACATTTGGAAGCGTTGGGAGGTAGTAACATTTGGAAGCGTTGGGAGGTAGTAACATTTGGAAGCGTTGGGAGGTAGTAACATTTGGAAGCGTTGGGAGGTAGTAACATTTGGAAGCGTTGGGAGGTCGTAACATTTGGAAGCGTTGGGAGGTAGTAACATTTGGAAGCGTTGGGAGGTAGTAACATTTGGAAGCGTTGGGAGGTAGTAACATTTGGAAGCGTTGGGAGGTCGTAACATTTGTAAGCGTTGGGAGGTAGTAACATTTGGAAGCGTTGGGAGGTAGTAACATTTGGAAGCGTTGGGAGGTAGTAACATTTGGAAGCGTTGGGAGGTAGTAACAGTTTTCAGCGTTGGGAGGTAGTAACATTTGGAAGCGTTGGGAGGTAGTAACATTTGGAAGCATTGGGAAGTGTTGGGAGGTAGTAACATTTGGAAGCGTTGGGAGGTCGTAACATTTGTAAGCGTTGGGAGGTAGTAACATTTGGAAGCGTTGGGAGGTAGTAACATTTGGAAGCATTGGGAAGTGTTGGGAGGTAGTAACAGTTTTCAGCGTTGGGAGGTAGTAACATTTGGAAGCGTTGGGAGGTAGTAACATTTGGAAGCGTTGGTAGGTAGTAACATTTGGAAGCGTTGGGAGGTAGTAACAGTTTTCAGCGTTGGGAGGTAGTAACATTTGGAAGCGTTGGGAGGTAGTAACAGTTTTCAGCGTTGGGAGGTAGTAACATTTGGAAGCGTTGGGAGGTAGTAACATTTTTCAGCGTTGGGAGGTAGTAACATTTGGAAGCATTAGGAGGTAGTAACAGTTTTCAGCGTTGGGAGGTAGTAACATTTGGAAGCATTGGGAGGTAGTAACATTTTTCAGCGTTGGGAGGTAGTAACATTTGGAAGCATTGGGAGGTAGTAACATTTTTCAGCGTTGGGAGGTAGTACCATTTGGAAGCGTTGGGAGGTAGTAACATTTGGAAGCGTTGGGAGGTAGTAACAGTTTTCAGCGTTGGGAGGTAGTAACATTTGGAAGCGTTGGGAGGTAGTAACATTTTTCAGCGTTGGGAGGTAGTAACATTTGGAAGCATTAGGAGGTAGTAACAGTTTTCAGCGTTGGGAGGTAGTAACATTTGGAAGCATTGGGAGGTAGTAACATTTTCAGCGTTGGGAGGTAGTAACATTTGGAAGCATTGGGAGGTAGTAACAGTTTTCAGCGTTGGGAGGTAGTAACATTTTTGGAAGTAACATTTGGCGTTGGGAGGTAGTAACATTTGGAAGCGTTGGGAGGTAGTAACATTTGGAAGCGCATTGGGAGGTAGTAACATTTTTCAGCGTTGGGAGGTAGTAACATTTGGAAGCATTGGGAGGTAGTAACATTTTTCAGCGTTGGGAGGTAGTACCATTTGGAAGCGTTGGGAGGTAGTAACATTTGGAAGCGTTGGGAGGTAGTAACAGTTTTCAGCGTTGGGAGGTAGTAACATTTGGAAGCGTTGGGAGGTAGTAACATTTTTCAGCGTTGGGAGGTAGTAACATTTGGAAGCATTAGGAGGTAGTAACAGTTTTCAGCGTTGGGAGGTAGTAACATTTGGAAGCATTGGGAGGTAGTAACATTTTTCAGCGTTGGGAGGTAGTAACATTTGGAAGCATTTTTGGGAGGTAGTAACATTTGGAAGCGTTGGGAGGTAGTAACATTTGGAAGCGTTGGGAGGTAGTAACATTTGGAAGCGTTGGGAGGTAGTAACAGTTTTCAGCGTTGGGAGGTAGTAACATTTGGAAGCGTTGGGAGGTAGTAACATTTTCAGCGTTGGGAGGTAGTAACATTTGGAAGCGTTGGGAGGTAGTAACATTTGGAAGCATTGGGAAGTGTTGGGAGGTAGTAACAGTTTTCAGCGTTGGGAGGTAGTAACATTTGGAAGCGTTGGGAGGTAGTAACATTTGGAAGCGTTGGTAGGTAGTAACATTTGGAAGCGTTGGGAGGTCGTAACATTTGTAAGCGTTGGGAGATAGTAACATTTGGAATCGTTGGGAGGTAGTAACATTTGGAAGCATTGGGAAGTGTTGGGAGGTAGTAACAGTTTTCAGCGTTGGGAGGTAGTAACATTTGGAAGCGTTGGGAGGTAGTAACATTTGGAAGCGTTGGGAGGTAGTAACATTTGGAAGCGTTGGGAGGTAGTAACATTTGGAAGCATTGGGAAGTGTTGGGAGGTAGTAACAGTTTTCAGCGTTGGGAGGTAGTAACATTTGGAAGCGTTGGGAGGTAGTAACATTTGGAAGCGTTGGTAGGTAGTAACATTTGGAAGCGTTGGGAGGTCGTAACATTTGTAAGCGTTGGGAGGTAGTAACATTTGGAATCGTTGGGAGGTAGTAACATTTGGAAGCATTGGGAAGTGTTGGGAGGTAGTAACAGTTTTCAGCGTTGGGAGGTAGTAACATTTGGAAGCGTTGGGAGGTAGTAACATTTGGAAGCATTGGGAAGTGTTGGGAGGTAGTAACAGTTTTCAGCGTTGGGAGGTAGTAACATTTGGAAGCGTTGGGAGGTAGTAACATTTGGAAGCGTTGGTAGGTAGTAACATTTGGAAGCGTTGGGAGGTCGTAACATTTGTAAGCGTTGGGAGGTAGTAACATTTGGAAGCGTTGGGAGGTAGTAACATTTGGAAGCATTGGGAGGTAGTAACAGTTTTCAGCGTTGGGAGGTAGTAACATTTGGAAGCGTTGGGAGGTAGTAACATTTGGAAGCGTTGGGAGGTAGTAACATTTGGAAGCGTTGGGAGGTAGTAACATTTGGAAGCGTTGGGAGGTAGTAACATTTGGAAGCGTTGGGAGGTAGTAACATTTGGAAGCGTTGGGAGGTAGTAACATTTGGAAGCGTTGGGAGGTAGTAACATTTGGAGCGTTGGGAGGTAGTAACATTTGGAAGCGTTGGGAGGTAGTAACATTTTTGGGAGGTCGTAAGCGTTGGGAGGTAGTAACATTTGGAAGCGTTGGGAGGTAGTAACATTTGGAAGCATTGGGAAGTGTTGGGAGGTAGTAACAGTTTTCAGCGTTGGGAGGTAGTAACATTTGGAAGCGTTGGGAGGTAGTAACATTTGGAAGCGTTGGTAGGTAGTAACATTTGTAAGCGTTGGGAGGTTGTAACATTTGTAAGCGTTGGGAAGTGTTGGGAGGTAGTAACAGTTTTCAGCGTTGGGAGGTAGTAACATTTGGAAGCGTTGGGAGGTAGTAACATTTGGAAGCGTTGGTAGGTAGTAACATTTGGAAGCGTTGGGAGGTAGTAACATTTGGAAGCGTTGGGAGGTAGTAACATTTGGAAGTTGGGAGGTAGTAACATTTGGCGTTGGGAGGTAGTAACATTTGGAAGCGTTGGGAGGTAGTAACATTTGGAAGCATTGGGAGGTAGTAACATTTGGAAGCGTTGGGAGATAGTAACATTTGGAAGCGTTGGGAGGTAGTAACATTTGAAGCGTTGGGAGGTAGTAACATTTGGAAGCGTTGGGAGGTAGTAACATTTGGAAGCGTTGGGAGGTAGTAACATTTGGAAGCGTTGGGAGGTAGTAACATTTGGAAGCGTTGGGAGGTAGTAACATTTGGAAGCGTTGGGAGGTAGTAACATTTGGAAGCGTTGGGAGGTAGTAACATTTGTAGTAACATTTGGAAGCGTTGGGAGGTAGTAACATTTGGAAGCGTTGGGAGGTAGTAACAGCGTTTTAACAAGCGTTGGGAGGTCGTAACATTTGGAAGCGTTGGGAGGTAGTAACATTTGGAAGCGTTGGGAGGTAGTAACATTTGGAAGCGTTGGGAGGTAGTAACATTTGGAAGCGTTGGGAGGTAGTAACAGTTTTCAGCGTTGGGAGGTAGTAACATTTGGAAGCGTTGGGAGGTAGTAACATTTTTGGGAAGTGTTGGGAGGTAGTAACATTTGGAAGCGTTGGGAGGTAGTAACATTTGGAAGCATTGGGAAGTGTTGGGAGGTAGTAACATTTGGAAGCGTTGGGAGGTAGTAACATTTGGAAGCGTTGGGAGGTAGTAACATTTTTCAGCGTTGGGAGGTAGTAACATTTGGAAGCATTAGGAGGTAGTAACAGTTTTCAGCGTTGGGAGGTAGTAACATTTGGAAGCATTGGGAGGTAGTAACATTTTTCAGCGTTGGGAGGTAGTAACATTTGGAAGCATTGGGAGGTAGTAACAGTTTTCAGCGTTGGGAGGTAGTAACATTTGGAAGCGTTGGGAGGTAGTAACATTTGGAAGCGTTGGGAGGTAGTAACATTTGGAAGCATTGGGAGGTAGTAACATTTTTCAGCGTTGGGAGGTAGTAACATTTGGAAGCATTGGGAGGTAGTAACATTTTCAGCGTTGGGAGGTAATACCATTTGGAAGCGTTGGGAGGTAGTAACATTTGGAAGCGTTGGGAGGTAGTAACAGTTTTCAGCGTTGGGAGGTAGTAACATTTGGAAGCGTTGGGAGGTAGTAACATTTTTCAGCATTGGGAGGTAGTAACATTTGGAAGCATTAGGAGGTAGTAACAGTTTTCAGCGTTGGGAGGTAGTAACATTTGGAAGCATTGGGAGGTAGTAACATTTTTCAGCGTTGGGAGGTAGTAACATTTGGAAGCATTGGGAGGTAGTAACATTTTTCAGCGTTGGGAGGTAGTAACATTTGGAAACGTTGGGAGATAGTAACATTTGGAAGCGTTGGGAGGTAGTAACAGTTTTCAGCGTTGGGAGGTAGTAACATTTGGAAGCGTTGGGAGGTAGTAACATTTGGAAGCGTTGGGAGGTAGTAACATTTGGAAGCGTTGGGAGGTAGTAACATTTGGAAGCGTTGGGAGGTAGTAACATTTGGAAGCATTGGGAAGTGTTGGGAGGTAGTAACAGTTTTCAGCGTTGGGAGGTAGTAACATTTGGAAGCGTTGGGAGGTAGTAACATTTGGAAGCGTTGGTGGGAGGTAGTAACATTTGGAAGCGTTGGGAGGTAGTAACATTTGTAAGCGTTGGGAGGTAGTAACATTTGGAATCGTTGGGAGGTAGTAACATTTGGAAGCATTGGGAGGTAGTAACAGTGTGGGAAGCGTTGGGAGGTAGTAACAGTTTTCAGCGTTGGGAGGTAGTAACATTTGGAAGCGTTGGGAGGTAGTAACATTTGGAAGCGTTGGGAGGTAGTAACATTTGGAAGCGTTGGGAGGTAGTAACATTTGGAAGCATTGGGAAGTGTTGGGAGGTAGTAACAGTTTTCAGCGTTGGGAGGTAGTAACATTTGGAAGCGTTGGGAGGTAGTAACATTTGGAAGCGTTGGTAGGTAGTAACATTTGGAAGCGTTGGGAGGTCGTAACATTTGTAAGCGTTGGGAGGTAGTAACATTTGGAATCGTTGGGAGGTAGTAACATTTGGAAGCATTGGGAAGTGTTGGGAGGTAGTAACAGTTTTCAGCGTTGGGAGGTAGTAACATTTGGAAGCGTTGGGAGGTAGTAACATTTGGAACATTGGGAAGCATTTGGAAGTGTTGGGAGGTAGTAACATTTGGAAGCGTTGGGAGGTAGTAACATTTGGAAGCGTTGGGAGGTAGTAACATTTGGAAGCGTTGGGAGGTAGTAACATTTGGAAGCGTTGGGAGGTCGTAACATTTGTAAGCGTTGGGAGGTAGTAACATTTGGAAGCGTTGGGAGGCAGTAACATTTGGAAGCATTGGGAAGTGTTGGGAGGTAGTAACAGTTTTCAGCGTTGGGAGGTAGTAACATTTGGAAGCGTTGGGAGGTAGTAACATTTGGAAGCGTTGGGAGGTAGTAACATTTGGAAGCGTTGGGAGGTAGTAACAGTTTTTGGGAGGTAGTAACATTTGGAAGCGTTGGGAGGTAGTAACATTTGGAAGCGTTGGGAGGTAGTAACATTTGGAAGCGTTGGGAGGTAGTAACATTTGGAAGCGTTGGGAGGTAGTAACATTTGGAAGCGTTGGGAGGTAGTAACATTTGGAAGCGTTGGGAGGTAGTAACATTTGGAAGCGTTGGGAGGTAGTAACATTTGGAAGCGTTGGGAGGTAGTAACATTTGGAAGCGTTGGGAGGTAGTAACATTTGGGAGGTAGTAACACAGTAACATTTGGAAGCGTTGGGAGGAAGTGTTGGGAGGTAGTAACATTTGGAAGCGTTGGGAGGTAGTAACATTTGGAAGCGTTGGGAGGTAGTAACATTTTAAGCGTTGGGAGGTAGTAACATTTGGAAGCGTTGGGAGGTAGTAACATTTGGAAGCGTTGGGAGGTAGTAACATTTGGAAGCGTTGGGAGTAGTAGTAACATTTGGAAGTGTTGGGAGGTAGTAACAGTTTTCAGCGTTGGGAGGTAGTAACATTTGGAAGCGTTGGGAGGTAGTAACATTTGGAAGCGTTGGGAGGTAGTAACATTTGGAAGCGTTGGGAGGTAGTAACATTTGGAAGCGTTGGGAGGTAGTAACATTTGGAAGCGTTGGGAGGTAGTAACATTTGGAAGCGTTGGGAGGTAGTAACATTTGGAAGCGTTGGGAGGCAGTAACATTTGGAAGCATTGGGAGGTAGTAACAGTTTTCAGCGTTGGGAGATAGTAACATTTGGAAGCGTTGGGAGGTAGTAACATTTGGAAGCGTTGGGAGGTCGTAACATTTGGAAGCGTTGGGAGGTAGTAACATTTGGAAGCGTTGGGAGGTAGTAACATTTGGAAGCGTTGGGAGGTAGTAACATTTGGAAGCGTTGGGAGGTAGTAACATTTGGAAGCGTTGGGAGGTCGTAACATTTGGAAGCGTTGGGAGGTAGTAACATTTGGAAGCGTTGGGAGGTAGTAACATTTGGAAGCGTTGGGAGGTAGTAACATTTGGAAGCGTTGGGAGGTCGTAACATTTGTAAGCGTTGGGAGGTAGTAACATTTGGAAGCGTTGGGAGGTAGTAACATTTGGAAGCGTTGGGAGGTAGTAACATTTGGAAGCGTTGGGAGGTAGTAACAGTTTTCAGCGTTGGGAGGTAGTAACATTTGGAAGCGTTGGGAGGTAGTAACATTTGGAAGCATTGGGAAGTGTTGGGAGGTAGTAACATTTGGAAGCGTTGGGAGGTAGTAACATTTGGAAGCATTGGGAAGTGTTGGGAGGTAGTAACATTTGGAAGCGTTGGGAGGTAGTAACATTTGGAAGCGTTGGGAGGTAGTAACATTTTTCAGCGTTGGGAGGTAGTAACATTTGGAAGCATTAGGAGGTAGTAACAGTTTTCAGCGTTGGGAGGTAGTAACATTTGGAAGCATTGGGAGGTAGTAACATTTTTCAGCGTTGGGAGGTAGTAACATTTGGAAGCATTGGGAGGTAGTAACAGTTTTCAGCGTTGGGAGGTAGTAACATTTGGAAGCGTTGGGAGGTAGTAACATTTGGAAGCGTTGGGAGGTAGTAACATTTGGAAGCATTGGGAGGTAGTAACATTTTTCAGCGTTGGGAGGTAGTAACATTTGGAAGCATTGGGAGGTAGTAACATTTTTCAGCGTTGGGAGGTAATACCATTTGGAAGCGTTGGGAGGTAGTAACATTTGGAAGCGTTGGGAGGTAGTAACAGTTTTCAGCGTTGGGAGGTAGTAACATTTGGAAGCGTTGGGAGGTAGTAACATTTTTCAGCATTGGGAGGTAGTAACATTTGGAAGCATTAGGAGGTAGTAACAGTTTTCAGCGTTGGGAGGTAGTAACATTTGGAAGCATTGGGAGGTAGTAACATTTTTCAGCGTTGGGAGGTAGTAACATTTGGAAGCATTGGGAGGTAGTAACATTTTTCAGCGTTGGGAGGTAGTAACATTTGGAAACGTTGGGAGATAGTAACATTTGGAAGCGTTGGGAGGTAGTAACAGTTTTCAGCGTTGGGAGGTAGTAACATTTGGAAGCGTTGGGAGGTAGTAACATTTGGAAGCGTTGGGAGGTAGTAACATTTGGAAGCGTTGGGAGGTAGTAACATTTGGAAGCGTTGGGAGGTAGTAACATTTGGAAGCATTGGGAAGTGTTGGGAGGTAGTAACAGTTTTCAGCGTTGGGAGGTAGTAACATTTGGAAGCGTTGGGAGGTAGTAACATTTGGAAGCGTTGGTAGGTAGTAACATTTGGAAGCGTTGGGAGGTCGTAACATTTGTAAGCGTTGGGAGGTAGTAACATTTGGAATCGTTGGGAGGTAGTAACATTTGGAAGCATTGGGAAGTGTTGGGAGGTAGTAACAGTTTTCAGCGTTGGGAGGTAGTAACATTTGGAAGCGTTGGGAGGTAGTAACATTTGGAAGCATTGGGAAGTGTTGGGAGGTAGTAACAGTTTTCAGCGTTGGGAGGTAGTAACATTTGGAAGCGTTGGGAGGTAGTAACATTTGGAAGCGTTGGTAGGTAGTAACATTTGGAAGCGTTGGGAGGTCGTAACATTTGTAAGCGTTGGGAGGTAGTAACATTTGGAAGCGTTGGGAGGCAGTAACATTTGGAAGCATTGGGAGGTAGTAACAGTTTTCAGCGTTGGGAGGTAGTAACATTTGGAAGCGTTGGGAGGTAGTAACATTTGGAAGCGTTGGGAGGTCGTAACATTTGGAAGCGTTGGGAGGTAGTAACATTTGGAAGCGTTGGGAGGTAGTAACATTTGGAAGCGTTGGGAGGTAGTAACATTTGGAAGCGTTGGGAGGTAGTAACATTTGGAAGCGTTGGGAGGTAGTAACATTTGGAAGCGTTGGGAGGTAGTAACATTTGGAAGCGTTGGGAGGTAGTAACATTTGGAAGCGTTGGGAGGTAGTAACATTTGGAAGCGTTGGGAGGTAGTAACATTTGGAAGCGTTGGGAGGTAGTAACATTTGGAAGCGTTGGGAGGTAGTAACATTTGGAAGCGTTGGGAGGTAGTAACATTTGGAAGCGTTGGGAGGTAGTAACATTTGGAAGCGTTGGGAGGTCGTAACATTTGTAAGCGTTGGGAGGTAGTAACATTTGTAAGCGTTGGGAGGTAGTAACATTTGGAAGCATTGGGAAGTGTTGGGAGGTAGTAACAGTTTTCAGCGTTGGGAGGTAGTAACATTTGGAAGCGTTGGGAGGTAGTAACATTTGGAAGCGTTGGTAGGTAGTAACATTTGTAAGCGTTGGGAGGTTGTAACATTTGTAAGCGTTGGGAAGTGTTGGGAGGTAGTAACAGTTTTCAGCGTTGGGAGGTAGTAACATTTGGAAGCGTTGGGAGGTAGTAACATTTGGAAGCGTTGGTAGGTAGTAACATTTGGAAGCGTTGGGAGGTAGTAACATTTGGAAGCGTTGGGAGGTAGTAACATTTGGAAGCGTTGGGAGGTAGTAACATTTGGAAGCGTTGGGAGGTAGTAACATTTGGAAGCGTTGGGAGGCAGTAACATTTGGAAGCATTGGGAGGTAGTAACAGTTTTCAGCGTTGGGAGGTAGTAACATTTGGAAGCGTTGGGAGGTAGTAACATTTGGAAGCGTTGGGAAGTGTTGGGAGGTAGTAACAGTTTTCAGCGTTGGGAGGTAGTAACATTTGGAAGCGTTGGGAGGTAGTAACATTTGGAAGCGTTGGTAGGTAGTAACATTTGGAAGCGTTGGGAGGTAGTAACATTTGGAAGCGTTGGGAGGTAGTAACATTTGGAAGCGTTGGGAGGTAGTAACATTTGGAAGCGTTGGGAGGTAGTAACATTTGGAAGCGTTGGGAGGCAGTAACATTTGGAAGCATTGGGAGGTAGTAACAGTTTTCAGCGTTGGGAGATAGTAACATTTGGAAGCGTTGGGAGGTAGTAACATTTGGAAGCGTTGGGAGGTCGTAACATTTGGAAGCGTTGGGAGGTAGTAACATTTGGAAGCGTTGGGAGGTAGTAACATTTGGAAGCGTTGGGAGGTAGTAACATTTGGAAGCGTTGGGAGGTAGTAACATTTGGAAGCGTTGGGAGGTCGTAACATTTGGAAGCGTTGGGAGGTAGTAACATTTGGAAGCGTTGGGAGGTAGTAACATTTGGAAGCGTTGGGAGGTAGTAACATTTGGAAGCGTTGGGAGGTCGTAACATTTGTAAGCGTTGGGAGGTAGTAACATTTGGAAGCGTTGGGAGGTAGTAACATTTGGAAGCGTTGGGAGGTAGTAACATTTGGAAGCGTTGGGAGGTAGTAACAGTTTTCAGCGTTGGGAGGTAGTAACATTTGGAAGCGTTGGGAGGTAGTAACATTTGGAAGCATTGGGAAGTGTTGGGAGGTAGTAACATTTGGAAGCGTTGGGAGGTAGTAACATTTGGAAGCATTGGGAAGTGTTGGGAGGTAGTAACATTTGGAAGCGTTGGGAGGTCGTAACATTTGGAAGCGTTGGGAGGTCGTAACATTTGGAAGCGTTGGTAGGTAGTAACATTTGGAAGCGTTGGGAGGTTGTAACATTTGTAAGCGTTGGGAAGTGTTGGGAGGTAGTAACAGTTTTCAGCGTTGGGAGGTAGTAACATTTGGAAGCGTTGGGAGGTAGTAACATTTGGAAGCGTTGGGAGGTAGTAACATTTGGAAGCGTTGGGAGGTAGTAACATTTGGAAGCGTTGGGAGGTAGTAACATTTGGAAGCGTTGGGAGGTCGTAACATTTGTAAGCGTTGGGAGGTAGTAACATTTGGAAGCGTTGGGAGGTAGTAACATTTGGAAGCGTTGGTAGGTAGTAACATTTGGAAGCGTTGGGAGGTCGTAACATTTGTAAGCGTTGGGAGGTAGTAACATTTGGAATCGTTGGGAGGTAGTAACATTTGGAAGCATTGGGAAGTGTTGGGAGGTAGTAACAGTTTTCAGCGTTGGGAGGTAGTAACATTTGGAAGCGTTGGGAGGTAGTAACATTTGGAAGCGTTGGTAGGTAGTAACATTTGGAAGTGTTGGGAGGTAGTAACATTTTCAGCGTTGGGAGGTAGTAACATTTGGAAGCGTTGGGAGGTAGTAACATTTGGAAGCATTGGGAGGTAGTAACAGTTTTCAGCGTTGGGAGGTAGTAACATTTGGAAGCGTTGGGAGGTAGTAACATTTGGAAGCGTTGGGAGGTAGTAACATTTGGAAGCGTTGGGAGGTAGTAACAGTTTGGAAGCGTTGGGAGGTAGTAACATTTGGAAGCGTTGGGAGGTAGTAACATTTGGAAGCGTTGGGAGGTAGTAACATTTGGAAGCGTTGGGAGGTCGTAACATTTGGAAGCGTTGGGAGGTAGTAACATTTGGAAGCATTAGGAGGTAGTAACAGTTTTCAGCGTTGGGAGGTAGTAACATTTGGAAGCATTGGGAGGTAGTAACATTTTTCAGCGTTGGGAGGTAGTAACATTTGGAAGCATTGGGAGGTAGTAACAGTTTTCAGCGTTGGGAGGTAGTAACATTTGGAAGCGTTGGGAGGTAGTAACATTTGGAAGCGTTGGGAGGTAGTAACATTTGGAAGCATTGGGAGGTAGTAACATTTTTCAGCGTTGGGAGGTAGTAACATTTGGAAGCGTTGGGAGGTAGTAACATTTTTCAGCGTTGGGAGGTAATACCATTTGGAAGCGTTGGGAGGTAGTAACATTTGGAAGCGTTGGGAAGTAACAGTTTTCAGCGTTGGGAGGTAGTAACATTTGGAAGCGTTGGGAGGTAGTAACATTTTCAGCGTTGGGAGGTAGTAACATTTGGAAGCGTTGGGAGGTAGTAACAGTTTTCAGCATTGGGAGGTAGTAACATTTGGAAGCATTGGGAGGTAGTAACATTTTTCAGCGTTGGGAGGTAGTAACATTTGGAAGCGTTGGGAGGTAGTAACATTTTTCAGCGTTGGAGGTAGTAACATTTGGAAGCGTTGGGAGATAGTAACATTTGGAAGCGTTGGGAGGTAGTAACAGTTTTCAGCGTTGGGAGGTAGTAACATTTGGAAGCGTTGGGAGGTAGTAACATTTGGAAGCGTTGGGAGGTAGTAACATTTGGAAGCGTTGGGAGGTAGTAACATTTTCAGCGTTGGGAGGTAGTAACATTTGGAAGCATTGGGAAGTGTTGGGAGGTAGTAACAGTTTTCAGCGTTGGGAGGTAGTAACATTTGGAAGCGTTGGGAGGTAGTAACATTTCAGCGTTGGGAGGTAGTAACATTTGGAAGCGTTGGGAGGTAGTAACATTTTTCAGCGTTGGGAGGTAGTAACATTTGGAATCGTTGGGAGGTAGTAACATTTGGAAGCATTGGGAAGTGTTGGGAGGTAGTAACAGTTTTCAGCGTTGGGAGGTAGTAACATTTGGAAGCGTTGGGAGGTAGTAACATTTTTCAGCGTTGGGAGGTAGTAACATTTGGAAGCGTTGGGAGGTAGTAACATTTGGAAGCATTGGGAAGTGTTGGGAGGTAGTAACAGTTTTCAGCGTTGGGAGGTAGTAACATTTGGAAGCGTTGGGAGGTAGTAACATTTGGAAGCGTTGGGAGGTAGTAACATTTGTAAGCGTTGGGAGGTAGTAACATTTGGAAGCGTTGGGAGGTAGTAACATTTGGAAGCGTTGGGAGGTAGTAACATTTGGAAGCATTGGGAAGTGTTGGGAGGTAGTAACAGTTTTCAGCGTTGGGAGGTAGTAACATTTGGAAGCGTTGGGAGGTAGTAACATTTGGAAGCATTGGGAAGTGTTGGGAGGTAGTAACAGTTTTCAGCGTTGGGAGGTAGTAACATTTGGAAGCGTTGGGAGGTAGTAACATTTGGAAGCGTTGGGAGGTAGTAACATTTGGAAGCGTTGGGAGTAGTAACATTTTCAGCGTTGGGAGGTAGTAACATTTGGAAGCATTGGGAGGTAGTAACATTTGGAAGCATTGGGAGGTAGTAACAGTTTTCAGCGTTGGGAGATAGTAACATTTGGAAGCGTTGGGAGGTAGTAACATTTTCAGCGTTGGGAGGTCGTAACATTTGGAAGCGTTGGGAGGTAGTAACATTTGGAAGCGTTGGGAGGTAGTAACATTTGGAAGCGTTGGGAGGTAGTAACATTTGGAAGCGTTGGGAGGTAGTAACATTTGGAAGCATTGGGAAGTGTTGGGAGGTAGTAACAGTTTTCAGCGTTGGGAGGTAGTAACATTTGGAAGCGTTGGGAGGTAGTAACATTTGGAAGCGTTGGGAGGTAGTAACATTTGGAAGCGTTGGGAGGTAGTAACATTTGGAAGCATTGGGAAGTGTTGGGAGGTAGTAACAGTTTTCAGCGTTGGGAGGTAGTAACATTTGGAAGCGTTGGGAGGTAGTAACATTTGGAAGCGTTGGTAGGTAGTAACATTTGTAAGCGTTGGGAGGTCGTAACATTTGTAAGCGTTGGGAGGTAGTAACATTTGGAATCGTTGGGAGGTAGTAACATTTGGAAGCATTGGGAAGTGTTGGGAGGTAGTAACAGTTTTCAGCGTTGGGAGGTAGTAACATTTGGAAGCATTGGGAGGTAGTAACATTTGGAAGCATTGGGAAGTGTTGGGAGGTAGTAACAGTTTTCAGCGTTGGGAGGTAGTAACATTTGGAAGCGTTGGGAGGTAGTAACATTTGGAAGCGTTGGTAGGTAGTAACATTTGGAAGCGTTGGGAGGTCGTAACATTTGTAAGCGTTGGGAGGTAGTAACATTTGGAAGCGTTGGGAGGCAGTAACATTTGGAAGCATTGGGAGGTAGTAACAGTTTTCAGCGTTGGGAGGTAGTAACATTTGGAAGCGTTGGGAGGTAGTAACATTTGGAAGCGTTGGGAGGTAGTAACATTTGGAAGCGTTGGGAGGTCGTAACATTTGGAAGCGTTGGGAGGTAGTAACATTTGGAAGCGTTGGGAGGTAGTAACATTTGGAAGCGTTGGGAGGTAGTAACATTTGGAAGCGTTGGGAGGTAGTAACATTTGGAAGCGTTGGGAGGTAGTAACATTTGGAAGCGTTGGGAGGTAGTAACATTTGGAAGCGTTGGGAGGTAGTAACATTTGGAAGCGTTGGGAGGTAGTAACATTTGGAAGCGTTGGGAGGTAGTAACATTTGGAAGCGTTGGGAGGTAGTAACATTTGGAAGCGTTGGGAGGTAGTAACATTTGGAAGCGTTGGGAGGTAGTAACATTTGGAAGCGTTGGGAGGTCGTAACATTTGTAAGCGTTGGGAGGTAGTAACATTTGGAAGCGTTGGGAGGTAGTAACATTTGGAAGCATTGGGAAGTGTTGGGAGGTAGTAACAGTTTTCAGCGTTGGGAGGTAGTAACATTTGGAAGCGTTGGGAGGTAGTAACATTTGGAAGCGTTGGTAGGTAGTAACATTTGGAAGCGTTGGGAGGTAGTAACATTTGTAAGCATTGGGAAGTGTTGGGAGGTAGTAACAGTTTTCAGCGTTGGGAGGTAGTAACATTTGGAAGCGTTGGGAGGTAGTAACATTTGGAAGCGTTGGTAGGTAGTAACATTTGTTGCGTTGGGAGGTAGTAACATTTGGAAGCGTTGGGAGGTAGTAACATTTGGAAGCGTTGGGAGGTAGTAACATTTGGAAGCGTTGGGAGGTAGTAACATTTGGAAGCGTTGGGAGAGGCAGTAACATTTGGAAGCATTGGGAGGTAGTAACAGTTTTCAGCGTTGGGAGGTAGTAACATTTGGAAGCGTTGGGAGGTAGTAACATTTGGAAGCATTGGGAAGTGTTGGGAGGTAGTAACAGTTTTCAGCGTTGGGAGGTAGTAACATTTGGAAGCGTTGGGAGGTAGTAACATTTGGAAGCGTTGGTAGGTAGTAACATTTGGAAGCGTTGGGAGGTAGTAACATTTGGAAGCGTTGGGAGGTAGTAACATTTGGAAGCGTTGGGAGGTAGTAACATTTGGAAGCGTTGGGAGGTAGTAACATTTGGAAGCGTTGGGAGGCAGTAACATTTGGAAGCATTGGGAGGTAGTAACAGTTTTCAGCGTTGGGAGGTAGTAACATTTGGAAGCGTTGGGAGGTAGTAACATTTGGAAGCGTGGGAGGTCGTAACATTTGGAAGCGTTGGGAGGTAGTAACATTTGGAAGCGTTGGGAGGTAGTAACATTTGGAAGCGTTGGGAGGTAGTAACATTTGGAAGCGTTGGGAGGTAGTAACATTTGGAAGCGTTGGGAGGTCGTAACATTTGGAAGCGTTGGGAGGTAGTAACATTTGGAAGCGTTGGGAGGTAGTAACATTTGGAAGCGTTGGGAGGTAGTAACATTTGGAAGCGTTGGGAGGTCGTAACATTTGTAAGCGTTGGGAGGTAGTAACATTTGGAAGCGTTGGGAGGTAGTAACATTTGGAAGCATTGGGAAGTGTTGGGAGGTAGTAACAGTTTTCAGCGTTGGGAGGTAGTAACATTTGGAAGCGTTGGGAGGTAGTAACATTTGGAAGCGTTGGTAGGTAGTAACATTTGGAAGCGTTGGGAGGTTGTAACATTTGTAAGCGTTGGGAAGTGTTGGGAGGTAGTAACAGTTTTCAGCGTTGGGAGGTAGTAACATTTGGAAGCGTTGGGAGGTAGTAACATTTGGAAGCGTTGGTAGGTAGTAACATTTGGAAGCGTTGGGAGGTAGTAACATTTGGAAGCGTTGGGAGGTAGTAACATTTGGAAGCGTTGGGAGGTCGTAACATTTGGAAGCGTTGGGAGGTAGTAACATTTGGAAGCGTTGGGAGGTAGTAACATTTGGAAGCGTTGGGAGGTAGTAACATTTGGAAGCGTTGGGATTAACATTTGTAAGCGTTGGGAGGTAGTAACATTTCAGCGTTGGGAGGTAGTAACATTTGGAAGCGTTTGGGAGGTAGTAACATTTGGAAGCGTTGGGAGGTAGTAACAGTTTTCAGCGTTGGGAGGTAGTAACATTTGGAAGCGTTGGGAGGTAGTAACATTTGGAAGCATTGGGAAGTGTTGGGAGGTAGTAACATTTGGAAGCGTTGGGAGGTCGTAACATTTGTAAGCGTTGGGAGGTAGTAACATTTGTAAGCGTTGGGAGGTAGTAACATTTGGAAGCATTGGGAAGTGTTGGGAGGTAGTAACAGTTTTCAGCGTTGGGAGGTAGTAACATTTGGAAGCGTTGGGAGGTAGTAACATTTGGAAGCGTTGGAGGTAGTAACATTTGGAAGCGTTGGGAGGTTGTAACATTTGGAAGCGTTGGGAAGTGTTGGGAGGTAGTAACAGTTTTCAGCGTTGGGAGGTAGTAACATTTGGAAGCGTTGGGAGGTAGTAACATTTGGAAGCGTTGGTAGGTAGTAACATTTGGAAGCGTTGGGAGGTAGTAACATTTGGAAGCGTTGGGAGGTAGTAACATTTGGAAGCGTTGGGAGGTAGTAACATTTGGAAGCGTTGGGAGGTAGTAACATTTGGAAGCGTTGGAGGTCGTAACATTTGGAAGCGTAAAGTATTTATTTTGGGGGTTGATCCAAAGACATAGTTTTTACTGTTTAATTCTTCACCAGTTCATGACACACACACACACACACACACACACACACACACACACACACACACACACACACACACACACACACACACACACACACACACACACACACACACACACACACACACACACACACACACACACACACACACACACACACACACACACTTCACCACATCCCCATACGTCCCATGTCTGTGTGTGTTTGTATGTGTGTGTAATTAATGTGTCATGTATGGGTCATTGTAGATCCAAATAAATAACTATAGACCAGTGAGTGTGTGTATGTGGGTAAGGGGTCCTCACCTCATCTGATGAGCCATTCTCCACTGGGCTCTCTGTATGGCTCCGTCTGCATCACTAGAGATCAGCTAGAGGGAGGATAGAGAGAGAGAGAGAGAGAGAGAGAGAGAGAGAGAGAGAGAGAGAGAGAGAGGAGTAACATTTGGAAGCGATAGGGAGAGAGAGAAAGAGAGAATGAGGAGAGAGAGAGAGAGAAAGAGAGAAAAGGAGAGAAAGAGAGAAAGAGGAGAGAGAGAGAGAGAGAGAGAGAGAGAGAGAGAGAGAGAGAGAGAGAGAGAGAGAGAGGGAGAAAGAGAGAAAGAGGAGAGAGAGAGAGAAAGAGAAAGAGGAGAGAGAGAGAGAGAGAGAGAGAGAGAGAGAGAGAGAGAGAGAGAGAGAGGAGACGGTTAACAGTTCTCATTTTACAAATGCGACCTGGCCAAGATAAAGCAAGCAGTGCGACAAAAACAACAACACAGAGTTACACATAAATAAAACATAACACAAAATAAAAGAAAAATAGAAAGATCTATGTTCAGTGTGTGAAAATTTGGAAGTATTGGGAGGTAGGCAATAAATAGGCCATAGTGAAAATAATTACAATTTAGCATTTTGGAGTGATATATGTGCAGATGATGGCAAGTGGAGGTTGCAAAGAGCAAGAGGGTAACATTTGAGGTAGTCAGGTGTGCTATTTACAGGGAGATGAACTGTACCTGTACACAGCCTGTCTGGAAATGACACCGTTGGGAGCGCTTTATTTTTATTAGCTGACATATGCCACTTTTACTGTGAATTGATTGAATCCAGGCCACAGTGAGTCATCCTCTGTGTTGTCCTCAGTCCTAATAATGATGGAGCTTTTGTTTACAATGGTCCTCCAGTGACAATACAGGACCTGCGTGGACCAGCTTCATCCACTGTGATTTGTGATTGTGTTTACTGCTCTCCATAGCAAAAGAGGGGAAGTAGCCATCTTCACCTGTCTCTCCATCAACCTGACATTTCTTCTCACTGTGGAGACATGACATCCTTTCTCCTTTCCTTTCCTTTCCCTCCTCCTCTCCTCTCATTTACCGCACAAAGCCTGGTTGCCTGGCAACCCAACACAGAACCTCTCCTCTCTGCTCTCTCCAACATCAGTTGCTCTCTCCCTCTTCCCTCTCTAACTCTGTCTTCTGTCATTCTCTGAATGATATAGTGTCTCTCTCCCTCTTCCTCTCTAACTCTGTCTTCTGTCATTTCTGAATGATATAGGGTGTCTCTCTCCCTCTTCCCTCTCTAATTCTGTCTTCTGTCATTCTCTGAATGATATAGGGTGTCTCTCTCCCTCTTCCCTCTCTATCTCTTCTGTCATTCTCTGAATGATATAGGGTGTCTCTCTCCCTCTTCCCTCTGTAACTCTTCTGTCATTCTCTGAATGATATAGGGTGTCTCTCTCCCTCTTCCCTCTCTAATTCTGTCTTCTGTCATTCTCTGAATGATATAGGGTGTCTCTCTCCCTCTTCCCTCTCTAATTCTGTCTTCTGTCATTCTCTGAATGATATAGGGTGTCTCTCTCCCTCTTCCCTCTCTAATTCTGTCTTCTGTCAT
>NC_060183.1:70863520-70931020 GCF_021184085.1 Oncorhynchus gorbuscha | reverse complement strand
AGCGACAGAGTAAGTAGGGTGCAGGAAATGAGAGAGAGCGACAGAGTAAGTAGGGTGCAGGAAATGAGAGAGAGCGACAGAGTAAGTAGGGTGCAGGAAATGAGAGAGAGCGACAGAGTAAGTAGGGTGCAGGAAATGAGAGAGAGGCAGATACAAAACCAGAGGGGGACAGAGAGAGAAAGTAGTACATGGTAAACAACCGAAAGAAGAATGATAAAAGAATAATAGCCGTCTATACAGTGGTAACCCCATGGGTGAGCGTGGTAACCCCATGGGTGAGAGTGGTAACCCTAAAGTGTATTGATAGCCTGCCTGGATAAGACACACACACAATTATACACAGTACACATCTTAAATAGCTCCCATTTTGCGTTGCAGCTCAAACATTTCACAAACACAATTGAGCCCTCAGTGTACTAAAAGGGGCTGTGATTTCCCCCGAGGCCTGCAGGAGAGAGGAGAGGACTGCTGTTTAGATAGAGATGGAGGGTGAGGGAGGGAGGGGAAAGGGTGAGAGAGTGAGGGAAGGGGGAGATAAGAAGGAGAGGGGGAGATAAGAGGGAGAGAGGATGGGGGGGAGAAAGGGAGATAGCTGATAGATACTTGATCTCATCAGAGTGACTGTTTATGCACATTCATGGGTCATAGGAGAGAGGGATATATATATATATATATATATATATATATATATATATATATATATATATATATATATAGAGAGAGAGAGAGAGAGAGAGAGAAAGAGATAGAATGAGAGAAAGAGAGAAAATGTTGTAGAGAATGTGAGAGATCCCAGAAATGTTCCATACACACAAAGCTTATTTCTCTCAAATGTGCACAAATTTGTTTACATCCCTGCTAGTGAGCATTTCTCCTTTGCCAAGATAATCCATCCACCTGAAAGGTGTGGCACATCAAGAAGCTGATTAAAAAGCATGCTCATTACACAGGTGCACCTTGTGCTGGGGACAATAAAAGGCCACTCTTAAAATGTGCAGTTTTGTCACACAACACAATGCCACAGATGTCTCACGTTTTGAAGGAAGATGTAATTGGCATGCTGACTGCAGGAATGCCCACCAGAGTTGTTGCCAGAGAATTTATTTTTTATTTCTCTACCATAAGCCGCCGTCAACAAAAATTTGGAGAATTTGTCAGTACATCCAACCGACCTCACAACAGCAGACCACATGTAACCACGCCAGCCTTTTTGTGGGTAAAAAACTAATTCTGATTGGCTGGATGTGGCTCCCTAATGGGTGGGCCTATGCCCTCCCAGGACCACGCATGTCTGCACCCATGACCAGTCATGTGAAATCCATTGATTAGGGCCTAATTCATTTATTTCAATTGACTGACTTCGTTTTAGGAACTGTAACTCAGTAAAATCGTTGAAATTGTTGCATGTTGCATTGAACAAGGTTCATGAAGTCAATAACTTGCTTGTAACAAATTACATTCATATTCTGACTATCTCTGAAACTCACTTAGATAATACCTTTGATGATACAGTGGTAGCAATACATGGTTATAACATCTACCGAAAAGACAGAAATGCCAATGGAGGCGGTGTTGCGGTCTATATTCAGAACCACCTTCCTGTAAAGCTTAGAAAGGATCTCGTGTTAATATGGCTACAGGTTCATCTGCCTCACCTGAAGCCCATTATTGTGGGACGCTGCTATAGACCACCAAGTGCTAACAGTCAGTATCTAGATAATATGTGTGAAATGCTTGATAATGTGATATCAACAGAGAGGTATATTTCCTGGTGACTTAAATATTGACTGGCTTTCATCAAGCTGCCCACTCAAGAAAAAGCTTCAAACTGCAACCAGTGCCTGCAACCTGGTTCAGGTTATCAGTCAACCTACCAAGGTTGTTTACAAACAGCACAGGAATGAAATCATCAACATGTATTGATCACATTTTTACTGACACTGCAGATATTTGCTTTAAAGCAGTGTCCAAATCCATAGGATGTAGTGATCACAATATAATAGCCATATCTAGGAAAACCAAAGTTCCAAAGGCTGGGCTTAATATAGTGAATAAGAGGTCATACAATAAGTTTTGTAGTGATTCATATGTTGATGATGTAAAGAATATTTGCTGGTCTGTGGTGTGTAATGAGGAGCAACCAGACGCTGCTGGTCTGTGGTGTTTAATGAGGAGCAACCAGACGCTGCTGGTCTGTGGTGTGTAATGAGGAGCAACCAGACGCTGCTGGTCTGTGGTGTGTAATGAGGAGCAACCAGACGCTGCTGGTCTGTGGTGTGTAATGAGGAGCAACCAGACGCTGCTGGTCTGTGGTGTGTAATGAGGAGCAACCAGACGCTGCTGGTCTGTGGTGTGTAATGAGGAGCAACCAGACGCTACTGGTCTGTGGTGTGTAATGAGGAGCAACCAGACGCTGCACTTGACGCATTTATGAAATGACTTATTCCAGTTACTAACAAGCAGCACCCATTAAGAAAATTACTGTAAAAACTGTTCATTGATGAGGAATTAAAAAATTGTATGGAAAGGTATGGCAATAAGTCTGGCAGCACAACCAATTGGCAAATATACTGCAAATTGAGCATTTTTTTACCTTTATTTAACTTGGCAAATCAGTTAAGAACAAATTCTTATTTTCAATGATGGCCTAGGAGCAGTGGGTTAACTGCCTTGTTCAGGGGCAGAATGACAGATTTTTACCTTGACAGCTCGGGGATTCGATCTTGCAACCTTTCAGTTACTAGTACAATGCTCTAACCACTAGGCTACCTGACACTCCAAATCATGTGACTAAACTAAATACAAATCCAATTAAACTATACTATGAAACAATTGGATTTAAAGAATGATAGCACTTGCACTTCGGTTAAAAAGTTAAAAAGATTTGTAGCACCTTAAATGATATTTTGGGCAAAATACTGCACAAAATGCCCCACAAATTATCAAGGCACACCTGTTAATTGAAATGCTTTCCAGGTGACTACCTCATGAACCTGGTTGAGGGAATGCCAAAAGTGTGCAAAGCTGTCATCAAGGTAAAGGGTGGCTACTTTGAAAAATATAAAATATATTTTGATCCATAGGTGTTATTTCATAGTTGTGATGTCTTCACTATTATTCCACAATGTAGAACAT
The DNA here is from genome assembly GCF_021184085.1 of Oncorhynchus gorbuscha. Taxonomy (NCBI): domain Eukaryota; kingdom Metazoa; phylum Chordata; class Actinopteri; order Salmoniformes; family Salmonidae; genus Oncorhynchus; species Oncorhynchus gorbuscha. The sequence continues at coordinate 70,927,885 of NC_060183.1, read as the reverse complement.
AGTCCAAATAATTCAGAAAACCCCCGGAATTAGTAGGTGTGTCTAAACCTTTGACTGGTACTGTATATTTGTATTTATTTATTTAGCTCAGAGACCTTATTGGGGAACCCTGGTCTAAGCTCGAATGGCTCCAATAGTGATGTTATGGAGCAGTAGACCTTAGAACGCATGTGGGCCGTTCTGGGAGGCTGTGGCTGCTTGAGGTGCCTTGTGTTGGGCACGCGCTTCAGGCGAGCCTGGAGATCACAAAGAAAGAGATTGAGAGAGATGGTGTGATGTCAGAACTTGTGGTAGGCCGTCATTGTAAATAATAATTTATTCTTAACTGACTTAACTAGTTAAATAAAGGTTAAATACAATGTGTGTGTGTGTGTGTGTGTGTGTGTGTGTGTGTGTGTGTGTGTGTGTGTGTGTGTGTGTGTGTGTGTGTGTGTGTGTGTGTGTGTGTGTGTGTGTGTGTGTGTGTGTGTGTGTGTGTGTGTTACAGTAGTTCTTGGACCACCATGGACCATTGTTTATCCCCCAGTTACAGAAATGGTCTATAGCCCCAGTGATTTCCAACCGGATGACAGAGTAATGTTTGAACTCCAGCACAGCAAACATTCAATTCAACACAACTTTATTTATGTCCACATGGATAAAACAGCCTTTAGGTAAACACAAGAGGCAGGTCTCTAAATACGCAGAGTCACCTTGAAAAACAATATGGTCAGTGGTGGGAAAAGTACCACATATTCATATTTGAGTAGAAGTAAAACATTCTAGTAAATGCTATACATTATATGAAGCCAACCAGACAGCACCATGTTATGTCTTCTTTTGTGGACAGACAGGGGCACATAACACTCAGACATCATTTACAAACCTAGTATTTGTGTTTAGTGAGTCCGCCAGATCAGAGGCAGTAGAGATGACAATGCATGAATTGGACCATAATTCTGTCCTGCCTGAGCATTCGAAATGTACATTTTTGGTGTCAGGGAAAATGTATGGGAGTAAAAAGTACATATTTTCTTTAGGAATGTAGTGGGAGTAAAAGTAAACGTTGTCAGAAATATACTTTAAAAAACAGAAAACTACTTAAGTAGCACTTTAAAGTATTTTTACTTAAGTACTTTAAACCACTGACTATGGTTAGCATTAGCTACAGTAAACAACCCAAATTACATTTTGATGGAATCAGTTGACCGACAACAAACCAAATCTTAATATTGGCATCAGTGACAACATTCACCCGCGACAAACCAAAGCAATAGAAAGATGTCTTTACCAACTGTTTTCTGACTCAGTTTGTCTGTTATTATTGTATAGTCCCAACTAACAGCCAATAAAAGTGGCCAAGATAAGCTAAATGCATGGTGAATGTAAGGTTAGAGGGAATGAATGGTAGCTTTTAGCCTAGCGACCGTTAACATTGGACGACCTGTCGTGTGTTCATACCCAGTTTGGTAAGTGCTAAAATAGCATATTAGCCCTAGCAAAACAGCAATGTTGTGTCCCCAACAATAACTTCACAATGGAAGCAACGTTACGTGTCACCACAAAAGCCATGGCCCTTGGCATGGGAAACAACTACTTCTAGGTAGGAGAGCAGGTGACGTCACCAATACAAATCAAATCAAACTTTTTTTATTTGTCACATGCGCCGACTACACGGTAAGTATAGACCTTACCGTTAAATGCTTACTTACAAGCCCTTAACCAACAGTGCAGTTCAAGAAGAGTTAAGAAAATATTTACCAAATAAACTAAAGTAAAAAAATAAAATAAAAGTAACGCAATAAGAATAACAATAACAAGGCTCTATACAGGGGGTACCGGTACTAAGTCAGTATGGTCCTTCTGTAGCTCAGTTGGTAGAGCATGGCGCTTGTAACGCCAGGGTAGTGGGTTCGATCCCCGGGACCACCCATACGTAGAATGTATGCACATATGACTGTAAGTCGCTTTGGATAAAAGCGTCTGCTAAATGGCATATATTATTATAGACTTATTATATTACTAGAACTCCACCTCCATTACACTCTCTGTCCTGTCTGCCAGCCCACATAGGGCTCCCATTATCCCCCCATGCCATCCTTACACAATCATATCATAAACACACACACACACACACACACACACACACACACACACACACACACACACACACACACACACACACACACAGACTGACACACACATTAACACTGTATGTGTATGTGGCCTTTCTTGCCAATGTGGAATGGTTATCTAGTTAGCTGTGTTTACACTAGTAGCATGCACTGGCAGAACAGAGAAGCTACGTCTGGTAAGACAATGGGTGGGGGTGTGTGACTATTTGTCAATAACAGCTGGTGCGCGATGTCTAATATTAAAGAAGTCTCGAGTTATTGCTCGCCTGAGGTAGAGTACCTTATGATAAGCTGACCACACTATCTACTGAGAGAGATCTGATCTATATTATTCGCAGCTGTCTATTTACCACCCCAGAACGAAGCTGGCACTAAGACCGCTCTCAACCAACTCTAAAAGGCCATAAGCAAAGAAGAAAATGCTCACCCAGAAGCGGTGCTCCTAGTGGCCGGGGACATTAAATTAGGCAAACTTAAATCAGTTTAACCAAATTTTATCAGCATGTCATATGTGCAACCAGAGGATGCATGCACAATTTTACCAGCATGCCACACACAGAGATGCATACAAAGCTCTCCCCCATCCTCCATTTGGCAAATCTGACCATAATTATATCCTCCTGATTCCTGCTTACAAGCAAAAACTAAAGCAGGAAGTACCAGTGACTCGCTCAATATGGAAGTGGTACTAGTCTTGAAAACATTATAGGGAGAGGGGGATGAGAAGGTTAGGGAGGGATTGAGGGGTGACAGGGGCTGAGAGTGGCCTCACTGAGGGGCACAGTTTGCCAGAATCACATGGTGGATGCTGAAGAGAGGACGCCTTCACTCCAAAGCTGTCACCCTCTGTTTATGTCACAGCCTGCCTTGTCACATCTCATTCCCTTCCAGCTGAGGTGTGTGTGTGTGTGTGTGTGTGTGTGTGTGTGTGTGTGTGTGTGTGTGTGTGTGTGTGTGTGTGTGTGTGTGTGTGTGTGTGTGTGTGTGTGTGTGTGTGTGTGTGTGTGTGTGTGTGTGTGTGTGTGTGTGTGTGTGTGTGGGTTATTTTTATTTATTTACTTTGCATTACAGAAAGCTGGTCAAATAAACAATCTAAATATATAGATTTGAATCAAAAGCAGAAAACAGTCAGTAATGAGTGTGAAGGGATGTTTCTAAATGTTTTCTTTACATGAATGACTGGTTCTGGATCAAACTGAACCCCTTCATTAAGGATGGTGAGAGCCTAACACACATACACACACACACTTAAACCAATAAGTTATTTTACATATACAGAGACACGTACGCACACACATACACAGAGACTTACATAGACTCCTACCCTCTCCTTCCTCTCACTCTTTCTCTTTATTCTTCTGTCTGTCAGCAGCAATTCCATTCAAAGTAATGCAAAGCCTTATTGTGTGATGTACAATAAAGACAAACAAGCGACCATTAGTGATGTCACCCAAACCAGACAGCCTTTGATTAAACCATCACAGATTTAATTGACATCAAATTAAGCTAATAGCATTTTATACAGAAATACACACCTTGAAAGGGTGAGGAGGGCAACCCCCCTGCCTCCCTACCCCCTGCCTCCCTGCCTCCCCTACCACCATGCCTCCCTGCCTCCTCTACCGCCCTGCCTCTCCTACCACCCTGCCTCCCCTACCGCCCTGCCTCCCCTACCGCCCTGCATCCCCTACCGCCCTGCCTCCCATACCGCTCTGCCTCCCCTACCGCCCTGCCTTCCATACCGCTCTGCCTCCTCTACCGCCCTGCCTCCCCTACCACCCTGCCTCCCCTACCGCCCTGCCTCCCCTACCACCCTGCCTCCCCTACCACCCTGCCTCCCCTACCGCCCTGCCTCCCCTACCGCCCTGCCTCCCCTACCGCCCTGCCTCCCATACCGCTCTGCCTCCCCTATCGCTCTGCAACCCCTACCACCTGCCTCCCCTACCTCCCTGCCTCCCCTACCTCCCTGCCTCCCCTACCACCCTGCATCCCGTACCGCCCTGCCTCCCCTACCGCCCTGCTGACCTGCATCCCCTACCCCCTGCCTCCCGTACCGCCCTGCCTCCCCTACCGCCCTGCTGCCCCTACCGCCCTGCCTCCCCGACCGCCCTGCCTTCCGTACCACCCTGCCTCCCCTACCGCCTGCATCCCCTACCCCCTGCCCCCCCTACCACCCTGCCTCCCCTACCACCCTGCCTCCCCTACCACCCTGCCTCCTTTACCACCCCGCCTCCCCTACCGCCCTGCATCCCGTACCGCCCTGCCTCCCCTACCGCCCTGCTGCCCCTACCGCCCTGCCTCCCCGACCGCCCTGCCTTCCGTACCACCCTGCCTCCCCTACCGCCTGCATCCCCTACCCCCTGCCCCCTACCACCCTGCCTCCCCTACACCCTGCCCCCCTACCACCCTGCCTCCCCTACCGCCGTCCTGCCCCTACAACCCTGCCTCCCCTACCGCCGTCCTGCCCCTACCACCCTGCCTCCCCTACCGCCGTCCTGCCCCTACCACCCTGCCTCCCCTACCGCCCTACTGCCCCTACCGCTCTGCCTCCCTTACCACCCTGCCTCCCTTACCACCCTGCCTCCCCTACCACCCTGCCTCCCTTACCACCCTGCCTCCCCTACCGCCCTGCTGCCCCTACCGCTCTGCCTCCTCTACCGCCCTGCATCCTCTAATGCCCTGCATCCTTTACCGCCCTGCATCCTCTACCGCTCTGCCTCCTCTACCGCCCTGCATCCTCTAATGCCCTGCATCCTCTACCGCTCTGCCTCCTCTACCGCCCTGCATCCTCTAATGCCCTGCATCCTTTACCGCCCTGCATCCTCTACCGCCCTGCCTCCTCTACCGCCCTGCTGCCCCTACCGCCCTGCCTCCCCTACCGCCCTGCCTCCCCTACCGCCCTGCTGCCCCTAACGCCCTGCCTCCCCTACCGCCCTGCTGCCCCTACCGCCCTGCCTCCCCTACCGCCCTACCGCCCTGCCTCCTCTACCGCTCTGCCTCCCCTACCGCCCTACCGCCCTGCCTCCTCTACCGCCCTGCTGCCCCTACCGTCCTACCACCCTGCATCCTCTACTGCCCCGCCTCCCCTACCGCCCTGCTGCCCTTACCGCCCTGCATCCTCTACCGCCCTGCTGCCTTGCCTCCCCTACCGCCCCAACCGCCCTGCCTCCCCAACCGCCCTGCCTCCCCTACCGCCCTGCCTCCCCGACCGCCCTGCCTCCCGTAATGCCCTGCCTCCCCTACCGCCCTGCCTCCCCTACCACCCTGCCTCCCTTACCACTCTGCCTCCCCTACCGCCGTCCTGCCCCTACCGCTCTGCCTCCCCTACCACCCTGCCTCCCCTACCGCCCTGCTGCCCCTACCGCTCTGCCTCCTCTACCGCCCTGCCTCCCCTACCGCCCTGCCTCCCCTACCGCCCTGCTGCCCCTACCGCTCTGCCTCCCCTACCGCCCTGCATCCCCTACCGCCCTGCATCCCCTACCGCCCTGATGCCCCTACCGCTCTGCCTCCCCTACCGCCCTGATGCCCCTACCGCTCTGCCTCCCCTACCGCCCTGCCTCCCCTACCGCCCTGCCTCCCCTACCGCCCTGCCTCCCCTACCGCCCTGATGCCCCTACCGCCCTGCCTCCCCTACCGCTCTGCCTCCCCCTACCGCCCTGCCTCCCCTACCGCCCTGATGCCCCTACCGCCCTGCCTCCCCTACCGCTCTGCCTCCCCTACCGCTCTGCCTCCCCTACCGCCCCGCCCTGATGCCCCTACCGCCCTGCCTCCCCTACCGCCCTGCTGCCCCTACCGCCCTGCCTCCCCTACCGCCCTGCTGCCCCTACCGCCCTGCCTCCCCTACCGCCTGCCTGCCCCAACCGCCCTGCATCCTACCGCCCTGCATCCCCTACCGCCCTGCCTGCCCCCTACCGCCCTGATGCCCTACCGCCCTGCTCCCCCTACCGCCCTGCCTCCCCTACCGCTCTCCCCTACCGCCCTGCCTCCTCTACCACCCTGCCTCCCCTACCGCCCTGCCTCCTCTACCACCCTGCCTCCCCTACCGCCCTACCGCTGCCCCTACCGCCCTGCCTGTCCTACCGCCCTGCCTCCCCTACCGCCCTGCCTCCCCTACCGCCCTGCCTCCCCTACCGCCCTGCCTCCCCTACCGCCCTGCCTCCCCTACCGCCCTGCCTCCCCTACCGCCTGCATCCCCTACCCCCCTGCCTCCCCTACCACCCTGCTGACCTGCCCCTACCCCTGCCCCCTACCGCCCTGCCCCCTACCGCCCTGCCTCCCTACCGCCCTGCCTCCCTACCGCCCCTGCCTCCTCTACCACCCTGCCTCCCTACCGCCCTGCTCCCCTACCGCCCCCTCCTCCCCTACCGCCCTGCCTCCTCTACCGCCCTGCCTCCCCTACCGCTCTGCCTCCCTACCTACCCTGCCTCCCTACCGCCCTGCCTCCCCTACCTCCCTGCCTCCCCTACCGCCCTGCCTCCCCTACCGCCCTGCCTCCCCTACCGCCTGCCTCCCCTACCACCCTGCCTCCCTACCACCCTGCCTCCCTACCGCCCTGCCTCCCCTACCGCCCTGCCTCCTCTACCACCCTGCCTCCCCTACCGCCCCCTGCCTCCCCTACCGCCCTGCCTCCTCTACCGCCCTGCCTCCCCTACCGCTCTGCCTCCCCTACCGCCCTGCCTCCCCTACCGCCCTGCCTCCCTACCGCCCTGCCTCCCCTACCGCCCTGCTGCCTCCCCTACCGCCCTGCCTCCCCTACCGCCCTGCTGCCCCTACCGCCCTGCCTGCCCTGCCCCTACCACCCTGCCTCCCCTACCTCCTCATCCCCACCCCCTGCCCCCTACCACCCCCTGCCTCCCTACCACCCTGCCTCCCCTACCACCACCACCCTGCCTCCCCTACCGCCCTGCATCCCTACCGCCCTGCCTCCCCTACCGCCCTGCTGCCCCTACCGCCCTGCCTCCCGACCGCCCTGCCCCGTACCACCCTGCCTCCCCTACCGCCTGCATCCCCTACCCCCTGCCCCTACCACCCTGCCTCCCCTACACCCTGCCTGCCTCCCCCCCCTACCACCCTGCCTCCCCTACCGCCCTCCTGCCCCTACAACCCTGCCTCCCCTACCGCCCGTCCTGCCCCTACCACCCTGCCTCCCCTACCGCGTCCTGCCCCTACCACCCTGCCTCCCCTACCGCCCTACTGCCCCTACCGCTCTGCCTCCCTTACCACCCTGCCTCCCTTACCACCCTGCCTCCCCTACCACCCTGCCTCCCTTACCACCCTGCCTCCCCTACCGCCCTGCTGCCCCTACCGCTCTGCCTCCTCTACCGCCCTGCATCCTCTAATGCCCTGCATCCTTTACCGCCCTGCATCCTCTACCGCTCTGCCTCCTCTACCGCCCTGCATCCTCTAATGCCCTGCATCCCTACCGCTCTGCCTCCTCTACCCCTGCATCCTCTAATGCCCTGCATCCTTACCGCCCTGCATCCCTACCGCCCTGCCTCCCTCTACGGCCCTGCTGCCCCTACCGCCCTGCCTCCCCTACCGCCCTGCCTCCCCTACCGCCCTGCTGCCCCTAACGCCCTGCCTCCCCTACCGCCATGCTGCCCTACCGCCCTGCTGCCCCCTACCGCCCTGCCTCCCCTACCGCCCTACCGCCCTGCCTCCTCTACCGCCTGCCTCCCCTACCGCCCTACCGCCCTGCCTCCCTACCGCCCTGCTGCCCCTACCGTCCTACCACCCTGCATCCTCTACTGCCCCGCCTCCCCTACCGCCCCTGCCCTTACCGCCCTGCATCCTCTACCGCCCCTGCCTTGCCTCCCCTACCGCCCCAACCGCCCTGCCTCCCCAACCGCCCTGCCTCCCCCCTACCGCCCTGCCTCCCCGACCGCCCTGCCTCCCGTAATGCCCTGCCTCCCTACCGCCCTGCCTCCCCTACCACCCTGCCTCCCTTACCACTCTGCCTCCCCTACCGCCGTCCTGCCCCTACCGCCTGCCTCCCCTACCACCCTGCCTCCCCTACCGCCCTGCTGCCCCTACCGCTCTGCCTCCCTACCGCCCTGCCTCCCCTACCGCCCTGCCTCCCCTACCGCCCTGCTGCCCCTACCGCTCTGCCTCCCCTACCGCCCTGCATCCCCTACCGCCCTGCATCCCCTACCGCCCTGATGCCCCTACCGCCCTGCCTCCCCTACCGCCCTGATGCCCCTACCCTGCCTCCCCTACCGCGCCCCTGCCTCCCCTACCGCCCTGCCTCCCTACCGCCCTGCCTCCCCTACCGCCCTGATGCCCTACCGCCCTGCCTCCCCTACCGCTCTGCCTCCCCTACCGCCCTGCCTCCCCTACCGCCCTGATGCCCCTACCGCCCTGCCTCCCCTACCGCCTGCCTCCCCTACCGCTCTGCCTCCCCTACCGCCCTGATGCCCCTACCGCCCTGCCTCCCCTACCGCCCTGCTGCCCCTACCGCCCTGATGCCCCTACCGCTCTGCCTCCCCTACCGCCCTGCCTCCCCCTACCACCCTGCCTCCCCTACCACCCTGCCTCCCCTACCACCCTGCCTCCCCTACCGCCCTGCTGCCCCTACCGCCCTGATGCCCCTACCACCCTGCCTCCCCTACCGCCCCTGCCCCTACCGCCTGATGCCCCTACCGCCTGCCTCCCCTACCGCCCTGCCTCCCCTACCGCCCTGCCTCCCCTACCGCTCTGCCTCCCCTACCGCCCTGCCTCCCCTACCGCCCCTGCCCCTACCGCTCTGCCTCCCCTACCGCCCTGCCTCCCTACCGCCCTGCCGCCCCTACCGACCTGCCTCCCCACCGCTCTGCCTCCTCTACCGCCCTGCCTCCTCTACCGCCCTGCCTCCTCTACCGCCCTGCCTCCTCTACCGCTCTGCCTCCCCTACCGCCCTGCCTCCCCTACCGCTCTGCCTCCCCTACCGCCCTGCCTCCCCTACCACCCTGCTGCCCCTACCGCCCTGCTGCCCCTACCGCCCTGCTGCCCCTACCGCCCTGATGCCCCTACCGCTCTGCCTCCCTACCACCCTGCCTCCCCTACCGCCCTGCCTCCCCTACCGCCCTGCCTCCCGTACCACCCTGCCTCCTCTACCGCCCTGCCTCCTCTACCGCTCTGCCTCCCCTACCGCCCTGCCTCCTCTACCGCCCTGCCTCCTCTACCGCCCTGCCTCCCCTACCACCCTGCCTCCCCAACCGCCCTGCCTCCCCTACCGCCCCCTACCGCCCTCCCCTACCGCCCTGCCTCCCCTACCGCCCTGCTCTCCCATACCGCTCTGCCTCCCCTACCGCTCTGCCTCCCTACCGCCCTGCCTCCCCTACCACCCTGCCTCCCCTACCACCCTGCCTCCCCTACCGCCCTGCCTCCCCTACCGCCCTGCCTCCCCTACCGCCCTGCCTCCCCTACCGCCCTGCATCCTCTACCGCCCTGCATCCTCTAATGCCCTACATCCTCTACCGCCCTGCCTGCTACCACCCTACCTCCTCTACCGCCCTGCCTCCCTACCGCCCTGCTGCCCCTACCGCCCTGCATCCTCTACCGCTCTGCCTCCCTTACCGCACTGCTTCCTCTACCGCCCTGCCTCCCTATCGCCCTGCTGCCCCTACCGCCCTGCATCCTCTACCGCCCTGCCTCCCCTACCGCCCTGCCTCCCCTACATCCCTGCCTCCTCTACCGCCCCTGCCCCTACCGCCCTGCCTCCCCTACCGCCCCTGCTGCCCCTACCGCCCTGCCTCCCCTACCGCCCTGCTGCCCCAACCGCCCTGCATCTTCTAGCGCCCTGCTCCTCTACCGCCCTGCCTCCCTACCGCCCTGCCGCTCCTACCGCCCTGCTGTCCTACCGCCCTGCCTCCCCTACCGCTCTGCCTCCTCTACCGCCCTGCCTCCCTACCACCCTGCCTCCCCTACCGCCCTGCCTCCTCTACCACCCTGCCTCCCCTACCGCCCTGCCGCTCCTACCGCCCTGCCCTACCGCCCTGCCTCCTCTACCGCCCTGCCTCCCCACCGCCCTACCGCCCTGCCTCCCCTACCGCCTGCCTCCCCTACCGCCTTGCCTCCCCTACCGCCCTGCCTCCCCTACCGCCTTCATCCCCTACCCCCTGCCCCCCCCCACCCTGCTGACCTGCATCCCCTACCCCCTGCCCCCCTACCGCCCTGCCTCCCTTACCACCCTGCCTCCTCTACCGCCCTGCCTCCCCTACCGCCCTGCCTCCTCTACCACCCTGCCTCCCCTACCGCCCTGCCTCCCCTACCGCCCTGCCTCCCCTACCGCCCTGCCTCCTCTACCGCCCTGCCTCCCCTACCCCTGCCTCCCCTACCGCCCTGCCTCTCCCTACCGCCCTGCCTCCCCTACCTCCCTGCCTCCCCTACCGCCCTGCCCCCCCGCCCTGCCTCCCCACCGCCCTGCCTCCCCTACCACCCTGCCTCCCTACCACCCTGCCTCCTCTACCGCCCTGCCTCCCCTACCGCCTGCCTCCCTACCACCCTGCTCCTCCCCTACCGCCTGCCTCCCCTACCGCCCTGCCTCCCTACCGCCCTGCCTCCCCTACCGCCCTGCCTCCCTACCGCCCCCCCTGCCTCCCCCTACCGCCCTGCCTCCCCTACCGCCCCTGCACCGCCCTGCCTCCCCTACCGCCCTGCCTCCCCTACCGCCCTGCCTCCCCTACCGCCCCTGCCCCTACCGCCCTGCCTCCCCGACCGCCCCCTTCCGTACCACCCTGCCTCCCCTACCGCCTGCATCCCCTACCCCCTGCCCCCCTACCACCCTGCCTCCCCTACCACCCTGCCTCCCCTACCACCCTGCCTCCCTTACCACCCCGCCTCCCCTACCGCCCTGCATCCCTACCGCCCTGCCTCCCCTACCGCCCCTGCTGCCCCTACCGCCCTGCCTCCCCGACCGCCCTGCCTTCCGTACCACCCTGCCTCCCCTACCGCCTGCATCCCCTACCCCCTGCCCCCCTACCACCCTGCCTCCCTACACCCTGCCCCCCTACCACCCTGCCTCCCCTACCGCCCTGTCCTGCCCCTACAACCCTGCCTCCCCTACCGCCGTCCTGCCCCTACCACCCTGCCTCCCCTACCGCCGTCCTGCCCCTACCACCCTGCCTCCCCTACCGCCCTACTGCCCCTACCGCTCTGCCTCCCTTACCACCCTGCCTCCCTTACCACCCTGCCTCCCCTACCACCCTGCCTCCCTTACCACCCTGCCTCCCCTACCGCTCTGCCTCCTCTACCGCCCTGCATCCTCTAATGCCCTGCATCCTTTACCGCCCTGCATCCTCTACCGCTCTGCCTCCTCTACCGCCCTGCATCCTCTAATGCCCTGCATCCTCTACCGCTCTGCCTCCTCTACCGCCCTGCATCCTCTAATGCCCTGCATCCTTTACCGCCCTGCATCCTCTACCGCCCTGCCTCCTCTACCGCCCTGCTGCCCCTACCGCCCTGCCTCCCCTACCGCCCTGCCTCCCCTACCGCCCTGCTGCCCCTAACGCCCTGCCTCCCCTACCGCCATGCTGCCCCTACCGCCCTGCTGCCCCTACCGCCCTGCCTCCCCTACCGCCCTACCGCCCTGCCTCCTCTACCGCTCTGCCTCCCCTACCGCCCTACCGCCCTGCCTCCTCTACCGCCCTGCTGCCCCTACCGTCCTACCACCCTGCATCCTCTACTGCCCCGCCTCCCCTACCGCCCTGCTGCCCTTACCGCCCTGCATCCTCTACCGCCCTGCTGCCTTGCCTCCCCTACCGCCCCAACCGCCCTGCCTCCCCAACCGCCCTGCCTCCCCTACCGCCCTGACTCCCCGACCGCCCTGCCTCCCGTAATGCCCTGCCTCCCCTACCGCCCTGCCTCCCCTACCACCCTGCCTCCCTTACCACTCTGCCTCCCCTACCGCCGTCCTGCCCCTACCGCTCTGCCTCCCCTACCACCCTGCCTCCCCTACCGCCCTGCTGCCCCTACCGCTCTGCCTCCTCTACCGCCCTGCCTCCCCTACCGCCCTGCCTCCCCTACCGCCCTGCTGCCCCTACCGCTCTGCCTCCCCTACCGCTCTGCATCCCCTACCGCCCTTCCTCCCCTACCGCCCTGCATCCCCTACCGCCCTGATGCCCCTACCGCTCTGCCTCCCCTACCGCCCTGATGCCCCTACCGCTCTGCCTCCCCTACCGCCCTGCCTCCCCTACCGCCCTGCCTCCCCTACCGCCCTGCCTCCCCTACCGCCCTGATGCCCCTACCGCCCTGCCTCCCCTACCGCTCTGCCTCCCCTACCGCCCTGCCTCCCCTACCGCCCTGATGCCCCTACCGCCCTGCCTCCCCTACCGCTCTGCCTCCCCTACCGCTCTGCCTCCCCTACCGCCCTGATGCCCCTACCGCCCTGCCTCCCCTACCGCCCTGCTGCCCCTACCGCCCTGATGCCCCTACCGCTCTGCCTCCCCTACCGCCCTGCCTCCCCTACCGCTCTGCCTCCCCTACCACCCTGCCTCCCCTACCACCCTGCCTCCCCTACCGCCCTGCTGCCCCTACCGCCCTGATGCCCCTACCACCCTGCCTCCCCTACCGCCCTGCTGCCCCTACCGCCCTGATGCCCCTACCGCTCTGCCTCCCCTACCGCCCTGCCTCCCCTACCACCCTGCCTCCCCTACCGCTCTGCCTCCCCTACCGCCCTGCCTCCCCTACTGCCCTGCTGCCCCTACCGCTCTGCCTCCCCTACCGCCCTGCCTCCCCTACCGCCCTGCTGCCCCTACCGACCTGCCTCCCCTACCGCTCTGCCTCCTCTACCGCCCTGCCTCCTCTACCGCCCTGCCTCCTCTACCGCCCTGCCTCCTCTACCGCCCTGCCTCCTCTACCGCTCTGCCTCCCCTACCGCCCTGCCTCCCCTACCGCTCTGCCTCCCCTACCGCCCTGCCTCCCCTACCACCCTGCTGCCCCTACCCCCTGCTGCCCCTACCGCCCTGCTGCCCCTACCGCCCTGATGCCCCTACCGCTCTGCCTCCCCTACCACCCTGCCTCCCCTACTGCCGTCCTACCCCTACCGCTCTGCCTCCCTACCACCCTGCCTCCCCTACCGCCCTGCCTCCCCTACCGCCCTGCCTCCCGTACCACCCTGCCTCCTCTACCGCCCTGCCTCCTCTACCGCTCTGCCTCCCCTACCGCCCTGCCTCCTCTACCGCCCTGCCTCCTCTACCGCCCTGCCTCCCCTACCACACTGCCTAACCTACCCCTGCCTCCCCAACCGCCCTGCCTCCCCTACCGCCCTACCTCCCCTACCGCCCTGCCTCCCCTACCGCCCTGCCTCCCCTACCGCCCTGCCTCCCCTACCGCTCTGCCTCCTCTACCGCCCTGCCTCCCCTACCGCCCCTGCCTCCCCTACCACCCTGCCTCCCCTACCGCCCTGCCTCCCCTACCGCCCTGCCTCCCCTACCGCCCTGCCTCCCCTACCGCCCTGCATCCCCTACCGCCCTGCATCCTCTAATGCCCTACATCCTCTACCGCCCTGCCTCCTCTACCACCCTACCTCCTCTACCGCCCTGCCTCCTCTACCGCCCTGCTGCCCCTACCGCCCTGCATCCTCTACCGCTCTGCCTCCCTTACCGCACTGCCTCCTCTACCGCCCTGCCTCCTCTATCGCCCTGCTGCCCCTACCGCCCTGCATCCTCTACCGCCCTGCCTCCCCTACCGCCCTGCCTCCCCTACATCCCTGCCTCCTCTACCGCCCTGCTGCCCCTACCGCCCTGCCTCCCCTACCGCCCTGCTGCCCCTACCGCCCTGCCTCCCCTACCGCCCTGCTGCCCCAACCGCCCTGCATCTTCTAGCGCCCTGCATCCTCTACCGCCCTGCCTCCTCTACCGCCCTGCCGCTCCTACCGCCCTGCTGTCCTTACCGCCCTGCCTCCCCTACCGCTCTGCCTCCTCTACCGCCCTGCCTCCTCTACCACCCTGCCTCCCCTACCGCCCTGCCTCCTCTACCACCCTGCCTCCCCTACCGCCCTGCCGCTCCTACCGCCCTGCTGTCCTTACCGCCCTGCCTCCTCTACCGCCCTGCCTCCCCTACCGCCCTGCCTCCCCTACCGCCTGCCTCCCCTACCGCCTTGCCTCCCCTACCGCCCTGCCTCCCCTACCGCCTTCATCCCCTACCCCCTGCCCCCCCTAACACCCTGCTGACCTGCATCCCCTACCCCCTGCCCCCCCTACCGCCCTGCCTCCCTTACCACCCTGCCTCCTCTACCGCCCTGCCTCCCCTACCGCCCTGCCTCCTCTACCACCCTGCCTCCCCTACCGCCCTGCCTCCCCTACCGCCCTGCCTCCCCTACCGCCCTGCCTCCTCTACCGCCCTGCCTCCCCTACCACTCTGCCTCCCCTACCGCCCTGCCTCTCCTACCGCCCTGCCTCCTCTACCTCCCTGCCTCCCCTACCGCCCTGCCTCCCCTACCGCCCTGCCTCCCCTACCGCCCTGCCTCCCCTACCACCCTGCCTCCCTTACCACCCTGCCTCCTCTACCGCCCTGCCTCCCCTACCGCCCTGCCTCCTCTACCACCCTGCCTCCCCTACCGCCCTGCCTCCCCTACCGCCCTGCCTCCTCTACCGCCCTGCCTCCTCTACCGCCCTGCCTCCCCTACCGCCCTGCCTCCCCTACCGCCCTGCCTCCTCTACCGCCCTGCCTCCCCTACCGCCCCTGCCTCCCCTACCGCCCTGCTCCCCTACCGCCCTGCCTCCCCGACCGCCCTGCCTCCCTACCGCCCTGCCTCCCCTACCGCCTGCCTCCCCTACCCCCTGCCCCCCTACCACCCTGCCTCCCCTACCGCCCTGCCTCCCCTACCACCCTGCCTCCTTACCACCCCGCCTCCCCTACCGCCCTGCCTCCCCTACCGCCCTGCCTCCCCTACCGCCCTGCTGCCCCTACCGCCCTGCCTCCCCTACCGCCCTGCCTCCCCTACCACCCTGCCTCCCCTACCGCCTGCATCCCCTACCGCCCCCTGCCCCCCTACCACCCTGCCTCCCCTACACCCTGCCCCCCTACCACCCTGCCTCCCCTACCGCCGTCCTGCCCCTACAACCCTGCCTCCCCTACCGCCGTCCTGCCCCTACCACCCTGCCTCCCCTACCGCCGTCCTGCCCCTACCACCCTGCCTCCCCTACCGCCCTACTGCCCCTACCGCTCTGCCTCCCCTACCACCCTGCCTCCCTACCACCCTGCCTCCCCTACCACCCTGCCTCCCCTTACCACCCTGCCTCCCCTACCGCTCTGCTACCGCCTGCTAATGCCCTGCTCCTCTACCACCCTGCGCTCTGCCCTCTACCGCCCTGCATCCTCTAATGCCCTGCATCCTCCCTACCGCCCTGCATCCTCTACCGCTCTGCCCCTCCTCTACCGCCTCTACCGCCCTGCATCCTCTAATGCCCTGCATCCTCTACCGCTCTGCCTCCTCTACCGCCCTGCATCCTCTAATGCCCTGCATCCTTTACCGCCCTGCATCCTCTACCGCCCTGCCTCCTCTACCGCCCTGCTGCCCCTACCGCCCTGCCTCCCCTACCGCCCTGCCTCCCCTACCGCCCTGCTGCCCCTAACGCCCTGCCTCCCCTACCGCCATGCTGCCCCTACCGCCCTGCTGCCCCTACCGCCCTGCCTCCCCTACCGCCCTGCCTCCTCTACCGCTCTGCCTCCCCTACCGCCCTACCGCCCTGCCCCTCTACCGCCCTGCTCCGTCCTACCACCCTGCATCCTCTACTGCCCCGCCTCCCCTACCGCCCTGCTGCCCTACCGCCCTGCATCCTCTACCGCCCTGCTGCCTTGCCTCCCCTACCGCCCCAACCGCCCTGCCTCCCCAACCGCCCTGCCTCCCCTACCGCCCTGACTCCCCGACCGCCCTGCCTCCCGTAATGCCCTGCCTCCCCTACCGCCCTGCCTCCCCTACCACCCTGCCTCCCTTACCCCTGCCTCCCCTACCGCCGTCCTGCCCCTACCGCTCTGCCTCCCCTACCACCCTGCCTCCCCTACCGCCCTGCTGCCCCTACCGCTCTGCCTCCTCTACCGCCCTGCCTCCCCTACCGCCCTGCCTCCCCTACCGCCCTGCTGCCCCTACCGCTCTGCCTCCCCTACCGCTCTGCATCCCCTACCGCCCCCTCTCCCCTACCGCCCTGCATCCCCTACCGCCCTGATGCCCCTACCGCTCTGCCTCCCCTACCGCCCTGATGCCCCTACCGCTCTGCCTCCCCTACCGCCCTGCCTCCCCTACCGCCCTGCCTCCCCTACCGCCCTGCCTCCCCTACCGCCCTGATGCCCCTACCGCCCTGCCTCCCCTACCGCTCTGCCTCCCCTACCGCCCTGCCTCCCCTACCGCCCTGATGCCCCTACCGCCCTGCCTCCCCTACCGCTCTGCCTCCCCTACCGCTCTGCCTCCCCTACCGCCCTGATGATGCCCCTACCGCCCTGCCTCCCCTACCGCCCTGCTGCCCCTACCGCCTGCCCCTACCGCTCTGCCTCCCCTACCGCCCTGCCTCCCCTACCACCCTGCCTCCCACCACCCTGCCTCCCCTACCGCCCTGCTGCCCCTACCGCCCTGATGCCCCTACCACCCTGCCTCCCCTACCGCCCTGCTGCCCCTACCGCCCTGATGCCCCTACCGCTCTGCCTCCCCTACCGCCCTGCCTCCCCTACCACCCTGCCTCCCCTACCGCTCTGCCTCCCCTACCGCCCTGCCTCCCCTACCGCCCTGCTGCCCCTACCGCTCTGCCTCCCCTACCGCCCTGCCTCCCCTACCGCCCTGCTGCCCCTACCGACCTGCCTCCCCTACCGCTCTGCCTCCTCTACCGCCCTGCCTCCTCTACCGCCCTGCCTCCTCTACCCGCCCGCCCTGCCCCTCCTCTACCGCCCTGCCTCCTCTACCGCCTCTGCCTCCCCTACCGCCCTGCCTCCCCTACCGCTCTGCCTCCCCTACCGCCCTGCCTCCCCTACCACCCTGCTGCCCCTACCGCCCTGCTGCCCCTACCGCCCTGCTGCCCCTACCGCCCTGATGCCCCTACCGCCTGCCTCCCCCTACCACCCTGCCTCCCCTACTGCCGTCCTACCCCTACCGCCCTGCCTCCCTACCGCCCTGCCTCCCCTACCACCCTGCCTCCCTACCGCCCTGCCTCCTCTACCGCCCTGCCTCCCCTACCGCCCTGCCTCCCTACCGCCCTGCCTCCTCCTGCCCCTACCGCCCTGCCTCCCTACCACACTGCCTAACCTACCCCTGCCTCCCCAACCGCCCTGCCTCCCCTACCGCCCTGCCTCCCCTACCGCCCTGCCTCCCCTACCGCCCTGCCTCCCCTACCGCCCTGCCTCCCTACCGCTCTGCCTCCCCTACCGCTCTGCCTCCTCTACCGCCCTGCCTCCCCTACCGCCCTGCCTCCCCTACCGCCCTGCCTCCCCTACCGCCCTGCCTCCCCTACCGCCCTGCCTCCCCTACCGCCCTGCCTCCCCTACCGCCCTGCCTCCCCTACCGCCCTGCATCCTCTACCGCCCTGCATCCTCTAATGCCCTACATCCTCTACCGCCCTGCCTCCTCTACCACCCTACCTCCTCTACCGCCCCCTGCCTCCTCTACCGCCCTGCTGCCCCTACCGCCCTGCATCCTCTACCGCTCTGCCTCCCTTACCGCACTGCCTCCTCTACCGCCCTGCCTCCTCTATCGCCCTGCTGCCCCTACCGCCCTGCATCCTCTACCGCCCTGCCTCCCCTACCGCCCTGCCTCCCCTACATCCCTGCCTCCTCTACCGCCCTGCTGCCCCTACCGCCCTGCCTCCCCTACCGCCCTGCTGCCCCTACCGCCCTGCCTCCCCTACCGCCCTGCTGCCCCAACCGCCCTGCATCTTCTAGCGCCCTGCATCCTCTACCGCCCTGCCTCCTCTACCGCCCTGCCGCTCCTACCGCCCTGCTGTCCTTACCGCCCTGCCTCCCCTACCGCTCTGCCTCCTCTACCGCCCTGCCTCCCCTACCACCCTGCCTCCCCTACCGCCCTGCCTCCCTACCACCCCTGCCTCCCCTACCTACCACCCTGCGCTCTCCTACCGCCCTGCTGTCCTTACCGCCCTGCCTCCTCTACCGCCCTGCCTCCCCTACCGCCCTGCCTCCCCTACCGCCTGCCTCCCCTACCGCCTTGCCTCCCCTACCGCCCTGCCTCCCCTACCGCCTGCATCCCCTACCCCCTGCCCCCCTACCACCCTGCTGACCTGCATCCCCTACCCCCTGCCCCCTACCGCCCTGCCTCCCTTACCACCCTGCCTCCTCTACCGCCCTGCCTCCCCTACCGCCCTGCCTCCTCTACCACCCTGCCTCCCCTACCGCCCTGCCTCCCCTACCGCCCTGCCTCCCCTACCGCCCTGCCTCCTCTACCGCCCTGCCTCCCCTACCACTCTGCCTCCCCTACCGCCCTGCCTCTCCTACCGCCCTGCCTCCTCTACCTCCCTGCCTCCCCTACCGCCCTGCCTCCCCTACCGCCCTGCCTCCCTACCACCCTGCCTCCCTTACCACCCTGCCTCCCCTACCGCCCTGCCTCCCCTACCGCCCCTGCCTCCTCTACCACCCTGCCTCCCCTACCGCCCTGCCTCCCCCCCCCTGCCTCCCTACCGCCCTGCCTCCCCTACCGCCCCCTGCCTCCCCTACCGCCCTGCCTCCCCTACCGCCCTGCCTCCCCTACCGCCCTGCCTCCCCTACCGCCCTGCCCTGCCTCCCCTACCGCCCTGCCTCCCCTACCGCCCTGCCTCCCCTACCGCCCCCTGCCTCCCCTACCGCCCTGCCTCCCCTACCGCCCTGCCTCCCTCTACCACCCTGCCTCCCCTACCGCCCTGCCTCCCCTACCGCCCTGCCTCCCCTACCGCCCTGCCTCCCCTACCGCCCTGCCTCCCCTACCGCCCTGCCTCCCTGCCTCCCCTACCGCCCTGCCTCCCCTACCGCCCTGCCTCCCCTACCGCCCTGCCTCCCCCTGCCCCCTACCGCCCTATGCCCCTACCGCCCTGCCTCCCCCTACCCCTGCCTCCCCTACCGCCCTGCCTCCCCTACCGCCCTGATGCCCCTACCGCCCCTGCCTCCCCTACCGCTCTGCCTCCCCTACCGCCTCTGCCTCCCCTACCGCCCTGATGCCCCTACCGCCCTGCCTCCCCTACCCCTGCTGCCCCTACCGCCCTGATGCCCCTACCGCTCTGCCTCCCTACCGCCCTGCCTCCCCACCGCTCTGCCTCCCCTACCGCCCTGATCCCCTACCGCTCTGCCTCCCCTACCGCCCTGCCTCCCCCCTGCTCTCCCCTACCACCCTGCCTCCCTACCACCCTGCCTCCCCTACCGCCCTGCTGCCCCTACCGCCTGATCCCCTACCACCCTGCCTCCCCTACCGCCCTGCCTCCCCTACCGCCCTGATGCCCCTACCGCTCTGCCTCCCCTACCGCCCTGCCTCCCCTACCGCCCTGCTGCCCCTACCGCCCTGATGCCCCTACCGCTCTGCCTCCCCTACCGCCCTGCCTCCCCTACCGCCCTGCCTCCCCTACCGCCTCTGCCTCCCCTACCGCCCTGCCTCCCCTACCGCCCTGCCTCCCCTACCCCCTGCCCCCTACCACCCTGCCCCCACCGCCCTGCCTGCCCCCCTACCGCCCTGCCTCCCCTACCACCCTGCCTCCCTACCGCCCTGCCTCCCCTACCACCCTGCCTCCCCTACCTCTGCCTCCCTACCGCCCTGCCTCCCTACCGCCCTGCCTCCCCTACCGCCCTGCCTCCCTACCGCCCCTGCCTCCCCTACCGCCCTGCCTCCCCTACCGCCCTGCCTCCCCTACCGCCCTGCCTCCCTACCACCCTGCCTCCCCTACCCGCCCTGCCTACCCCCCTGCCCGCCCTGCCTCCCCTACCGCCCTGCCTCCATCCCCTATCCGCCCTGCCTCCCTACCGCCCTGCCTCCCCTACCCCCTGCCCCCCTACCGCCCTGCCTCCCTACCACCCTGCCTCCTCCCTACCGCCCTGCCTCCCCTACCGCCCTGCCTCCCTACCACCCTGCCTCCCCTACCGCCCTGCCTCCCCTACCGCCCTGCCTCCCCTACCACCCTGCCTCCCTACCGCCCTGCCTCCCCTACCGCTCTGCCTCCCCTACCACCCTGCCTCCCCTACCGCCCTGCCTCCCCTACCTCCCTGCCTCCCCTACCGCCCTGCCTCCCCCTACCGCCCTGCCTCCCCTACCACCCTGCCTCCCTACCACCCTGCCTCCCCTACCGCCCTGCCTCCCCTACCGCCCTGCCTCCCCTACCACCCTGCCTCCCCTACCGCCCTGCCTCCCCCTACCGCCCTGCCTCCCCTACCGCCCTGCCTCCCCTACCGCCCTGCCTCCCCTACCGCCCTGCCTCCCCTACCGCCCTGCCTCCCTACCGCCCTGCCTCCCCTACCGCCCTGCCTCCCCTACCGCCCCTGCCTCCCTACCGCCCTGCCTCCCCTACCACCCTGCCTCCCCTACCGCCCTGCCTCCCCTACCGCCCTGCCTCCTCTACCGCCCTGCCTCCCCTACCACCCTGCCTCCTCTACCGCCCTGCCTCCCCTACCGCCCTGCCTCCCCTACCGCCCTGCCTCCCTACCGCCCTGCCTCCCTACCACCCTGCCTCCCTACCGCCCTGCTCCCCTACCGCCCTGCCTCCCCTACCGCCCTGCCTCCCCTACCGCCCTGCCTCCCCTACCGCCCTGCCTCCCCTACCGCCCTGATGCCCCTACCGCCCTGCCTCCCCTACCGCTCTGCCTCCCCTACCGCCCTGCCTCCCCTACCGCCCCTGATGCCCCAACCGCCCTGCCTCCCCTACCGCTCTGCCTCCCCTACCGCTCTGCCTCCCCTACCGCCCTGATGCCCCTACCGCCCTGCCTCCCCTACCGCCCTGCTGCCCCTACCGCCCTGATGCCCCTACCGCTCTGCCTCCCCTACCGCCCTGCCTCCCCTACCGCCTGCCTCCCCTACCACCCTGCCTCCCCTACCACCCTGCCTCCCCTACCGCCCTGCTGCCCCTACCGCCCTGATGCCCCTACCACCCTGCCTCCCTACCGCCCTGCTGCCCCTACCGCCCTGATGCCCCTACCGCTCTGCCTCCCCTACCGCCCTGCCTCCCCTACCGCCCTGCTGCCCCTACCGCCCTGATGCCCCTACCGCTCTGCCTCCCCTACCGCCCTGCCTCCCCTACCGCCTGCCTCCCCTACCGCCCTGCCTCCCCTACCGCCCTGCCTCCCCTACCGCCTGCATCCCCTACCCCCTGCCCCCCTACCACCCTGCTGACCTGCATCCCCTACCCCCCTGCCCCCTCCTACCGCCCTGCCTCCCTTACCACCCTGCCTCCCCTACCGCCCTGCCTCCCCTACCGCCCTGCCTCCTCTACCACCCTGCCTCCCCTACCGCCCTGCCTCCCCTACCGCCCTGCCTCCCCTACCGCCCTGCCTCCTCTACCGCCCTGCCTCCCCTACCCTCTGCCTCCCCTACCGCCCTGCCTCTCCTACCGCCCTGCCTCCTCTACCTCCCTGCCTCCCTACCGCCCCCCTGCCTCCCCTACCGCCCTGCCTCCCCTACCACCCTGCCTCCTTTACCACCCTGCCTCCCCTACCGCCCTGCCTCCCCTACCGCCCTGCCTCCTCTACCACCCTGCCTCCCCTACCGCCCTGCCTCCCCTACCGCCCTGCCTCCTCTACCGCCCTGCCTCCCCTACCGCCCTGCCTCCCCTACCGCCCTGCCTCCCCTACCGCCCTGCCTCCCTACCGCCCTGCCTCCCCTACCGCCCTGATCCCCTACCGCCCTCCCCTACCGCCCTGCCTCCCCTACCGCCCTGCCTCCCTACCGCCCTGCCTCCCCTACCACCCTGCCTCCCCTACCGCCCTGCCTCCCCTACCGCCCTGCCTCCTCTACCGCCCTGCCTCCTCTACCACCCTGCCTCCTCTACCGCCCTGCCTCCCCTACCGCCCTGCCTCCCCTACCGCCCTGCCTCCTCTACCACCCTGCCTCCCTACCACCCTGCCTCCCCTACCGCCCTGCCTCCCCTACCGCCCTGCCTCCCCTACCGCCCTGCCTCCCCTACCGCCCTGCCTCCCCTACCGCCCTGATGCCCCTACCGCCCTGCCTGCCCCTACCGCTCTGCCTCCCCTACCTGCCTCCCTACCGCCCTGCCTCCCCTACCGCCCTGATGCCCCTACCGCCCTGCCTCCCCTACCGCCCTGCTGCCCCTACCGCCCTGATGCCCCTACCGCTCTGCCTCCCCTACCGCCCTGCCTGCCCCTACCGCTCTGCCTCCCCTACCACCCTGCCCTCCCCTACCACCCTGCCTCCCCTACCGCCCTGCTGCCCCTACCGCCCTGATGCCCCTACCACCCTGCCTCCCCTACCGCCCTGCTGCCCCTACCGCCCTGATGCCCCTACCGCTCTGCCTCCCCTACCGCCCTGCCTCCCCTACCACCCTGCCTCCCCTACCGCTCTGCCTCCCCCCACCGCCCTGCCTCCCCTACCGCCCTGCCTCCCTACCGCCCTGCCTCCCCTACCACACTGCCTCCCTACCACTCTGCCTCCCCAACCGCCCTGCCTCCCCTACCGCTCTGCCTCCCCTACCGCCCTGCCTCCCCTACCGCCCTGCCTCCTCTACCGCCCTGCCTCCCCTACCACACTGCCTAACCTACCACTCTGCCTCCCCAACCGCCCTGCCTCCCCTACCGCCCTACCTCCCCTACCGCCCTGCCTCCCCTACCGCCCTGCCTCCCCTACCGTCCTGCCTCCCATACCGCTCTGCCTCCCCTACCGCTCTGCCTCCTCTACCGCCCTGCCTCCCCTACCGCCCTGCCTCCCCTACCGCCCTGCCTCCCCTACCACCCTGCCTCCCCTACCGCTCTGCCTCCCCTACCGCCCTGCCTCCCCTACCGCCCTGCCTCCCCTACCGCCCTGCCTCCCCTACCGCCCTGCATCCTCTACCGCCCTGCATCCTCTAATGCCCTACATCCTCTACCGCCCTGCCTCCTCTACCACCCTACCTCCTCTACCGCCCTGCCTCCTCTACCGCCCTGCTGCCCCTACCGCCCTGCATCCTCTACCGCTCTGCCTCCCTTACCGCACTGCCTCCTCTACCGCCCTGCCTCCTCTATCGCCCTGCTGCCCCTACCGCCCTGCATCCTCTACCGCCCTGCCTCCCCTACCGCCCTGCCTCCCCTACATCCCTGCCTCCTCTACCGCCCTGCTGCCCCTACCGCCCTGCCTCCCCTACCGCCCTGCTGCCCCTACCGCCCTGCCTCCCCTACCGCCCTGCTGCCCCAACCGCCCTGCATCTTCTAGCGCCCTGCATCCTCTACCGCCCTGCCGCTCCTACCGCCCTGCTGTCCTTACCGCCCTGCCTCCCCTACCGCTCTGCCTCCTCTACCACCCTGCCTCCCCTACCGCCCTGCCTCCTCTACCACCCTGCCTCCTCTACCGCCCTGCCGCTCCTACCGCCCTGCTGTCCTTACCGCCCTGCCTCCTCTACCGCCCTGCCTCCCCTACCGCCCTGCCTCCCCTACCGCCTGCCTCCCCTACCGCCTTGCCTCCCCTACCGCCCTGCCTCCCCTACCGCCTGCATCCCCCTACCCCCTGCCCCCTACCACCCTGCTGACCTGCATCCCCTACCCCCTGCCCCCCTACCGCCCTGCCTCCCTTACCACCCTGCCTCCTCTACCGCCCCTGCCTCCCCTACCGCCCTGCCTCCTCTACCACCCTGCCTCCCCTACCACCCTGCCTCCCCTACCGCCCTGCCTCCCCTACCGCCCTGCCTCCTCTACCGCCCTGCCTCCCCTACCGCCCTGCCTCTCCTACCGCCCTGCCTCCTCTACCTCCCTGCCTCCCCTACCGCCCTGCCTCCCCTACCGCCCTGCCTCCCCTACCACCCTGCCTCCCTACCACCCTGCCTCCTCTACCGCCCTGCCTCCCCTACCGCCCTGCCTCCTCTACCGCCCTGCCTCCCCTACCGCCCCCTGCCTCCCCTACCGCCCTGCCTCCTCTACCGCCCTGCCTCCTCTACCGCCCTGCCTCCCTACCGCCCTGCCTCCCCTACCGCCCTGCCTCCTCTACCGCCCTGCCTCCCCTACCGCACTGCCTCCCCTACCGCCCTGCCTCCCCTACCGCCCTGCCTGCCTCCCTACCGCCCTGCCTCCCCTACCGCCCTGCCTCCCCTACCGCCCTGCCTCCCCTACCGCCCTGCCTCCTCTACCGCCCTGCCTCCTCTACCACCCTGCCTCCTCTACCACCCTGCCTCCCCTACCGCCCTGCCTCCCCTACCGCCCTGCCTCCTCTACCACCCTGCCTCCTCTACCACCCTGCCTCCCCTACCGCCCTGCCTCCCCTACCGCCCTGCCTCCCCTACCGCCCTGCCTCCCCTACCGCCCTGCCTCCCCTACCGCCCTGCCTCCTCTACCACCCTGCCTCCCCTACCGCCCTGCCTCCCCTACCGCCCTGCCTCCTCTACCGCCCTGCCTCCTCTACCACCCTGCCTCCTCTACCACCCTGCCTCCCCTACCGCCCTGCCTCCCCTACCGCCCTGCCTCCTCTACCACCCTGCCTCCTCTACCACCCTGCCTCCCCTACCGCCCTGCCTCCCCTACCGCCCTGCCTCCTCTACCGCCCTGCCTCCTCTACCACCCTGCCTCCCCTACCGCCCTGCTGCCCCTACCTCTATGCCTCCCCCTCCCACAAAAACAGTATTGGCTTTTCAAACCTGGAAAGTTACTCTCTCTCTCTGTGTTTGTGTGGGCATACGTTCATTTTTGTGTGAATGATTCATCAGGTCCTGCCTGCTGGTGGGTATTGATTCATCAGGTCCTGTCTGCTGGTGGGTATTGATTCATCAGGTCCTGTCTGCTGGTGGGTATTGATTCATCAGGTCCTGCCTGCTGGTGGGTATTGATTCATCAGGTCCTGTCTGCTGGTGGGTATTGATTCATCAGGTCCTGCCTGCTGGTGGGTATTGATTCATCAGGTCCTGTCTGCTGGTGGGTATTGATTCATCAGGTCCTGTCTGCTGGTGGGTATTGATTCATCAGGTCCTGTCTGCTGGTGGGTATTGATTCATCAGGTCCTGCCTGCTGGTGGGTATTGATTCATCAGGTCCTGTCTGCTGGTGGGTATTGATTCATCAGGTCCTGTCTGCTGGTGGGTATTGATTCATCAGGTCCTGTCTGCTGGTGGGTATTGATTCATCAGGTCCTGTCTGCTGGTGGGTATTGATTCATCAGGTCCTGTCTGCTGGTGGGTATTGATTCATCAGGTCCTGTCTGCTGGTGGGTATTGATTCATCAGGTCCTGTCTGCTGGTGGGTATTGATTCATCAGGTCCTGTCTGCTGGTGGGTATTGATTCATCAAGTCCTGTCTGCTGGTGGGTATTGATTCATCAAGTCCTGTCTGCTGGTGGGTATTGATTCATCAGGTCCTGTCTGCTGGTGGGTATTGATTCATCAGGTCCTGTCTGCTGGTGGGTATTGATTCATCAGGTCCTGTCTGCTGGTGGGTATTGATTCATCAAGTCCTGTCTGCTGGTGGGTATTGATTCATCAGGTCCTGTCTGCTGGTAGGTATTGATTCATCAGGTCCTGTCTGCTGGTGGGTATTGATTAAACATTCTTTGTCTCTCTCTCTTCTGCCTGTAATGAGGAGGCCCTCAGGCACAGTACCAGGCACGGTCTGCTGAGACACACAGACACACACGGGCACGCACACACACTCACAAACACAAGTGCGCACACGCAAGCACACATGCACCCACACATGTAACTTTGTCTCTCTCTCTAAGCAATGCTGAGTAGTGTATGGTCCTAGGAGGCTTTGCAGTATGATCAAACTGTCTAATAGCTGGCGCTACAATACAGACACAGAGGTAATATTCTCTTCCACACAGAATGGACATCTCTGCCCAATAGACTTTGCAGTACAGGTCAAGAATGTGGCTACTTTCTACACTGTTCTGCTTCTACACCCTAGAAGTTCAGCCCTAGATCCAGATAGATCCAGATAGATCCAGATAGATCCAGATAGATCCAGATAGATCCAGATAGATCCAGATAGATCCAGATCATATGCAGTGAACTTTACTGTACAGGCAAGGAAGACTGTTCCACACTGGGTAGAATGTCAAAAGTTGTGCCCTAGGTAAACTATAACACGCAGTTCCAAAACACGCAGGAGACACTTATGCAACAGCATCTCTGGACTGGTCCCAGTGGTCTGCTTGCTGGGTGAATGGATGAGGCCACATGTGCTATCGAAGAAGTCCCAGAGCTGAAAGATGGAGGTGGAGGTATGTAATAATGGATAATATAATAAATCATATATGCCATTTAGCAGACACTTTTATCCAAAGCAACTTACAGTCATGCGTGCATACATTTTACATATTGGTGGAACCATAGTGGGATCCAGACATAGTGTCCTTCCTGACATTAAAATGTTTGGCCACATGGGGCTGGGTTTATTCAGGTTTGAATTTGTGCATAGGGGACTGGCGCATAGCAGATGGACCGACCCACTTATTAACTTTTGTCAATCAATACAATGACATTTGTACTGATTCGTACCGATTAGTGCTTTTTACAAATATATTGGTCATATAGTGATTTACAGCATCAGCAACCCTAGGCCTAAACCTCCTCGGAGCAAACAGAAGTGACAGTGACAAGGACACATTTCCTACTTCTAAACTTAAGAGACTCACTGAACCAACAGTTAACCATTACACTGCTAAAACAATTCAACACTACTCTAGCTGCATTTACACAGGCAGCCCAATTCTGATCTTTTTCCCACTAATTGGTCTTTTGACCAATCACATCAGATCTTTTTACATCAGATTTTTCAGAGCAGATCTGATTGGTCAAAAGAACAAAAAGTGTAAAAAAGAACAGAATTGGGCTGCCTGTCTAAACGCAGACACTGTTAGTGAACTGTTTTATATCATATCTGCAACAAACTGTCTGTGTTTAGATGGGCAGCCCAATTCTGATCTTTTTTTCACTAATTGGTCTTTTGACCAATCAGATCATCTCTGAAAAAGATCTGATATGAAAAGATCTGATGAGATTGGTCAAAGGCCAATTAGTGGAAAACAGATCAGAATTGCGCTACCTGTCTAAACGCAGCCACTGTGTTCCAGATCGGACATAAAACAGTTAACCACTACAGCGTGTTCCATATAGGACATTGGAACAATCATGTCACAGTTCTCTAATCTCTAATCTGAATATTCAGGTATTCAGCATGAAAACGGCAGTATTTTATCATATTCCTCTCTCACCGCAGTGTTTGGATACTACACACACACACACACTGCCCATTGTGTCCTGTGTCAGTCTGCTGCTGCTGATAGGCATTGTGTGGTTTCTCCTCAGGGTTAATCTGACACGGTGCAGCATCAGCGTGGGCGTTAGCGCTTAGCGCTAACAAGACAAACCACCACTGTGTCTCTGGGAGGAAGTTAGTCAAGAGAGGACCCTAGCCACTTCCTCTCCCCCTGGGTGTTATCAGGACACACAGACAGGCCTCACAAACACACACACACACACAAACACACACACACACATGCATGCACACACATAAACACACACACAGAGCCAAGGGCTAATTTTAACCTCCGCTGCGCTGTGACAACATATACAGTAGGCCACACACACTATCAACCTGACAGTGACTCAACACTTTCAATAAGAGCAGAACCACAAGGCTGGCTAATAGAATAAGCAATTATAACACCATAATAACTTGACAAACTTGACAGTTAGTTTGTATAGAAAACAACAGTCTGAGTAAAGGCAACCTATGCCCTGAATAGTGTACTACTTTTCAGAAGAGCCCTGCACTACACAGGCCTTATATTATAGGGAATGTGGTGCCATTTCAGATGCAACAGGTGATGTCATAATCTGTGGTCCTGAGTTTAGCTATATCTGTAATTGTGAGCCAAGCTACAGGGTGCTAGGCACTATTAAACTGGACCAATGGACCACACCCAGACAGTCATGACTCACCTCTCTCTCTCTCTAAACCTCCCTCCATCAATCCATTGAAGGGGAGAGGAAGATAGAGAGGGGGAGGGGGCACGGAAAGGAGGAGAGGAGGGAAAGATAGGAGGGGAAATAGGGAAGGAGGACAGAGAAGGAGGAGAAGAGGGAGAGATGAGAGGGGAATAGAGTGTCAATAGGAGGTTACTCACCAGCTCAACGGAGCCATAGTGTTTTCGGCTGAAGTCTCCACGCCTGCAGCCCAAGTCCTCCGAGGCAGAGCTGCAACACAGACGCATGGTGGTCAGTCTCTCCTTTCTCTCTCCTCCATCAGGAGACTGACACACTAACTCACTCACTCCTACAGGTGGCTACTCGGCTCTACGTCTCTCTCTCTCTCTCTGTTTCTTTATTTCTCTCTCTCTCTCTCCCACTTCTAGGTATCTATGGAAGTCTCTCTCTCTTCCCCTTCTAGGTATCTATGAAAGTCTCTCCCTCTTCCCCTTCTAGGTATCTATGAAAGTCTCTCCCTCTTCCCCTTCTAGGTATCTATGAAAGTCTCTCCCTCTCCCCCTTCAAGGTATCTATGAAAGTCTCTCCCTCTTCCCCTTCTAGGTATCTATGAAAGTCTCTCCCTCTCCCCCTTCTAGGTATCTATGATAGTCTCTCTCTCTCTCTCTCCCCCTTCTAGGTATCTATGAAAGTCTCTCCCTCTTCCTGTTCTAGGTATCTATGAGTCTCTCTCTCTTTCCCCCTTCTAGGTATCTATGAAAGTCTCTCTCTCTCTCCCTTCTATGTATCTATGAAAGTCTCTCTCTCTCTCTCTCTCTCTCTCTCTCTCTCTCTCTCTCTCTCTCTCTCTCTCTCTCTCTCTCTCTCTCTCTCTCTCTCTCTCCATCCTCCATCCCTCTTTTGTTCTCTCTCTGTGGTAGGGCTAGCTAGCCAGCAGCATCCAGCATCAGTCCTGATTGAGACGAGGACTCTGATTGCATTATGTCCACAATGATAGATGGAGTCTGCCTGGGAGAGCAGACTGCTCACCCACACACAGGAGTGTTACAGGAATTTGTTTGAGATCTACGGGAGGGAGCAGGGGGAATCTTCTTCACATCTCAGGCCCAATTAAACCTGTTCAACCAATGGCATCCTCAAGAACAGACATATCCAATATTACAGCAAATAATACTCTAATGTACTGATAGATAAACTAATATTTTCTTGGATGGAATTTACAAGGGTATGATATTTATGAAGGACATTGTAAACAAGTACGGTAAAAGTATGTCACACAAGCAACTAACGACAGTGTGTACTGTATGCTTAATACACATTTAGAACCAACTCATCGTGGCTCTGCCACAAAATTGGAAAAGACAATTACTTAAAGAAGGAATTAAAGAATTAGTCTGTCTGCCTCCCATTAAAAATCATAAATGGCTTAAATCAAAAAAGGTATCTGTTTCACTTAAAGTCAAAAGGGAACAGTTTGGAACAGGTCTTAGATTCCATAATACCTTTGAATCGAGTGTAGGAACTGATATATAAAACAACAACTGACACATCAATCTTTTTGTTTCAATTTCAGCTAATATATAAAATACTTGCTACAAAATAAATGCTCAATATATGGGGTGTTGAACATACAGTCTTGTGCAGACTGCCATGAGGAAACAGAATCAATAGAACATAGTTTCTGGTGCTGTCCATCGGTGGCTCGCTTTGGGAGTCAGGTCCAAGAATGGTTATGTCATAATATCAGGGTTCAGATGGACCTGTAAACTGCATTGTTAGGGGATCTGAAAAACCATGACCAGTCAATGGGAAATATCATTATACTCTGAGGTATTTAGGGCAATATCAAAATAAATATCATTATACTCTGAGGTAAAGTAGTTATTTTTAGGGCAGTATCAAAATAAATATAATTATACTCTGAGGTAAAGTATTTCTTTTTACGGCAGTATCAAAATAAATATCATTATACTCTGAGGTAAAGTATTTATTTTTAGGGCAGTATCAAAAGAAATATCATTATACTCTGAGGTAAAGTATTTATTTTTAGGGTATTTATTTTTAGGGCAGTATCAAAAGAAATATCATTATACTCTGAGGTAAAGTATTTATTTTTAGGGCAGTATCAAAAGAAATATCATTATACTCTGAGGTAAAGTATTTATTTTTAGGGCAGTATCAAAAGAAATATCATTATACTCTGAGGTAAAGTATTTATTTTTAGGGCAGTATCAAAAGAAATATCAATACAAATAGGGGGGTTCAGGAGCCTCGTAAGACATCACAGTAAAATGGAGGGATGTTATGCAAAATGAAATAGCTAAATGGAATTGTACTGGGAAAGATGGGTTAATCTGTGGACATCGGAGGGTTGGATTTAAGATCAGAATGAATGGCCGCTGTGGCTGAAAATCCAGCACTTGCAGAAAGAGGAAATTAGGAATATATGTTTAATTCTTGAACAACATGTACCGTACATGTGAGGAAAATAGCTGTAAGTAGCAGTAAAAGTATTGCTGTCTGTTCGTTCACTCCAATCAGGGTAGGGATGGTAAGGGGGGAAAGTATATAACAATTTAAAAAATAAGAGAGATTAGAAATGATGCAAACAATTATTTTGATAGATCTACTTTCTTCAACATTAAAGCTGATCGACCCCCCCCCCCCTAAAAGCTTGCCCCCCAACACACAAAGAAACTATAGGGAACCACATCAATGCACCGCCATCCCCGCCTCTATACCAAAAATATTTTCCAATCTGACCGCTCAAACGATGCTACCATAAACCATCAACTTTTAATCCTATTTGTTTTCACATACAGATCTCCCAATAGCATAGTTTCCAAAAGTAAAGAGATCTAGGGCAACATATATCCATTGTTTTTGTCCAAATTGCTCAAGCTCAGTGCTGGCTAGCGGAGTAGAACACCTGTTTAGGCGAGATGCTGGCTAGCGGAGTAGAACACCTGTTTAGGCGAGATGCTGGCTAGCGGAGTAGAACACCTGTTTAGGCGAGATGCTGGCTAGCGGAGTAGAACACCTGTTTAGGCGAGATGCTGGCTAGCGGAGTAGAACACCTGTTTAGGCGAGATGCTGGCTAGCAGAGTAGAACACCTGTTTAGGCGAGATGCTGGCTAGCGGTGTAGAACACCTGTTTAGGCGAGATGCTGGCTAGCGGAGTAGAACACCTGTTTAGGCGAGATGCTGGCTAGTGGAGTAGAACACTTGGAAAAAGGAAAGGAGAGCCTCACACTCTAGAAGTTCAGATGCAATAATTCAATAACCAACGTTTCAACAGCCAAGCTGTCTTCATCAGGGTATAGTTGATGGACAGTAATATTAAGAGTGGGGGTGAAAAGTACAACTCTATCCCAGGGTTAGGTATTCAGAAGACTGAGGCAGGTTTTCCTCTAACATTTTAACAAGGCTTTGCTCCTTTTATATTTATTTTGATCCTGAAAAACTCCCCAGTCCCTGATGGTGAAAAGCATACCCAGAACAAGATGCTGCCACCACAATACTTGAAAACACAGTACTTGAGTATTTTCCAATGTAATTTCTTTATGGATGTAATTTAAGGGAGCAAAATATGAAAACTGTGCAAGTGGTGTGTATACTTTCACGAGGCACTGTATATGCAAAGGCAAAGCATCAAACCCTTGAGAGCAGAGCTAAAGTGAAGTGGTCTCAAAAGTTAGAAGATTCCGAAATATTGCATACCGGTATACCTACAACTATATTTTCCAGAGAAAGAGTGGATATCGAGGCTTAGAAAGACACAGCAAGGCTTCCTGTATAACACTGTGAAGGATGAGAAAGAGAGCCTGTTGTCACGCCTTGGTCTTAGTATTTTGTGTTTTCTTTAATTATTTGTTCAGGCCAGGGTGTGACATGAGTTTATTGTATTGTCGTATTGGGTTTTTGTAGGCATTGGGATTGTGGTTGATTAGGGGTGTGTCTAGTTTAGGCTTGGCTGCCTGAGGCGGTTCTCAATCAGAGTCAGGTGATTCTCGTTGTCTCTGATTGGGAACCGTATTTAGGCAGCCTGGGTTTCACTTTGTATTTCGTGGGTGATTGTTCCTGTCTCTGTGTAGTGTTCACCAGATAGGCTGTAATTAGTTTTCACGTTCCGTTTGTTGTTTTGTATTTGTATAAGTTATTTCATGTATCGCGATTCATTCATTAAAGAACATGAGTAACAACCATGCTGCATTTCTGTCCGACTCTCTTTCGACAAACGAAGAACGGCGTTACACCTGTCACAGTCTAGATGGTGTCTATGTTGCTGGGTGGTCATCCTGCTGTTGTTGGAACAAATCAAAGTGCTGCTAGGTATACTTAGAGATAATCTGTCTGAAATTGTGTTTGTATGACCGGTTGGTGGTACAATAGTAATACAATATGGGAGAGAGTTGATCTGTGAATATGAACATAATGTGAACTATGTCTAAGTTGATATGCCAACGTCTCTCTCTTTCTCCCCCCCTCTCTCTTTCCTTCCTCTCGCTCTCCCCCCTCTTTCTCTCCTCTCTCCCCCCTCTCTTTCTCTCCCCTATCTCACTCTCAGTCTCACTCTCTTTCTTTCTCCCCCCCCTCTTTCTCTGTAGTGGAACAGCGTTGGAGAGGAATTTAGAGTACTCTTTATGCCTGGCCAAGCTTATGGATAAATGTATTCTCCTTCCTCCTCTCTTTCTCTCAGTCTCTCTCTCCTTCCATCTGTAATAAACTCATCTACTGGAATTTACTGCCTTGTTTTTCTTTCTTCTCATCCCTCTGTCTTTCACCTCTCACAGGAGTGTCCTGGAGGGTGATAGAGGGATGAGTCTGCCCTATTGCCCTTCACCTATCCTCTCTAAGTTAATGAAAAAAATACAACTGGGGTCTTTCTGGTTAAGCTCATCCCTCGTTCCCTTCATCCCCTCGATGTGGAACACTGTCAGCTCCGTTACTAGTGAGTTATTCATGTCTAAAGGCCCAATGGAGACATTTTCATTGCTGGTTAACAATTGCTAACTTAATAGATTAATATATGTATAATATTTCCATTAAAATGGGCAAAAATGTGTTTAACAAAAGACACATCTCGGTAGGTGGTCCAGGTATGAAAGGAATCAGCGTTTTAAAGTGACACAATACCTGTTAGCAAAGGTGACAGCTAGAAATGACCTGCAGCAGCCTGCAGGGATTTGTAGTCTTTCATGATGTCTACAGTTATGCTAATTAGCATTTTCAAATCTGAGAGTAAATGGAGCCGAATATATTGATAAAAGTTACATTATCCTAGAGAGATTGAAATGGCTTTTAAACTGTTGTGCCGGGGTAAGTCTACACGAAACATAGCCCTTATTGGAAGTGTGTCTACAATTCCCTATGGGGAAAATGTATGGTGGAAAAACTATTGGAACCATCCCCCTGTTTGACTGCTAGGTTTTATGGGTATTATGACACCTCCACTGTGGGACTCTATATGCTGTCAAGGTAGGGGAGACCCTGATCTTGTTATTTTTTTCTGGAAGGATTGGGTCACTGCAGATGAAGCTGCATTCTTACACTGACTGAATGGTTTCCTACAGGAGCAGAGAGAGAGAGAGAGAGAGAGAGATGGAGAGAGCAGACGAGAGAGATATACTCCTATTTTGCTGCAGTAATGCATGTTTTAGACTTGATCAATCTTGTGGTTGGTAATTAAAACATGATGCACTCACACGCATCATAACTGAGGTAGTCTGCAAGCCAGATAACAATTCATTTGGATAACATATTTCCATATCGGTATTGATGTTTTCCTGAGCGCGAGCACACTAATATTATTATGCTGTCATGCTCTCCGGGCTTCGTTGCCTGGCGCAAACAACTCCATTCTACCGTGAACTAAAAAGCACTATGATGAATAATTTATGTTTTTTCCGTGTTTGTTCGTGGACAGTGCCTACCAGTACCACCCCAGCAAACAACTAATTCAATACACCAATACACGTTTCGCAGAGCCGAACTAATTCAGTGTTGCTTTCATAATATTGACAACGTTCAACTATATGCCCCGAAAGTGTTATCGATTAGCGGCCACGGTGGAAGCGGGCAGGGCTGCGCACCGAAGCTTCCAAAAACAGGTCGCTTCTCTCTAGTCGAACGCTTCAGCCACTTCAGGCTGGTGGTGACTTGTAGATGCAAAGGTTCAAATAGCTTTGAATATCTCGTTTTGCAGAGGGAAACAAACATCATTGCAACGGAGAGAATGGTTCACAAGCGGTCGCTCAGAAAAGCAACATAAATAGCGAACATTTGGAGAGCCTACACATACATAAAACATTTAACATTCAAATGTTTATGTAACGTACGTTACTATTTATAACACTATTATTACATGGTTTACTTTTACTATGAATTAATTGGTCCAAAGCCTCATGAGTTTGTTTATTGCTGCTGCTTGTTGAACATTTGGGCGAAAAGGACATTTTCATTCCATACAAAAATGCTGCAGTGACAGTAGCCTAAACTACGATCGCCATATGACAACACCAGAGACCTGCATTCACCAGACACACAACAAACACACAAGTCTACTAATATGGTCATAGTAGTCGCAAACACTTAGCTGACGGACCGAAATGTGTTCATTTACCGTTGGTTGAAAGTCAACAGTTTGGTAGAAGCGGGGTCCACACTGTTCATGTCCCCATGCGATATCAGTCCAGCACTCAGAGAGCTTGTTTTTCTATTTATTCCTCTTCACTACGGACGCATACTGCTTTCAAACTCCTTATTCAAATATGAAACCTATTTCCCCCACTGCATTCAATTCGGCTATTCTCATCCCTTGAGCGCGCAGTGGATGCTGATGAGACAGGCTTGTCGTTGCAGCATGTGTCAGAATGAAGCTTTTCTACCAAAACACCTCTCCGTCTCTCCTTTTCTGCCCCCTCTCTCTCTGCTTTTCTCCTCTTATTCGCTCTCTCGTTCACATTTGCAGCGAGCTCCACGAGCACAGAGCGCAACCTCCTCATATGATAGTAGTTGCCTTGGAAGAGAGCATCGCACGCACGCACGCACACTCTCTCAGGAAACCTAACTGTCAGTCTTGGATTATCTGAAAGTCAGAGAAAATCACAGGGGTTTAGTTTTATAACATTGTATGAGTGTCAAGTGATATAAATAAGCCTGGAATAAATTTAGAGTTCACTTCCAAAACGCTATATCCACCTTTTATACCCCATATTTGTGTTTTTTCATCAGACATGATTGCTTATGGGTACCTTCACGTGTGTGTAAATACTACTGTTCTCAGATTTTTTTATTAATGGATTTTAGAAGTGTAGGAAAATATATATTTTCCCCCAAAACGCTATACACAATACATTAGGAACACCTTCCAAATATTGAGTTGCACCCCCTTTTGCCCTCATAACAGCCCCAATTCGTCAGGGCATGGACTCTACAAGGTATCAAAAGCATTCCACAGGCATGCTGGCTCATGTGGACTCCACTGGGATGCTGGCCCATGTGGACTCCATAGGGATGCTGGCCCGTGTGGACTCCACTGGGATGCTGGCCCATGTGGACTCCACTGGGATGCTGGCCCATGTGGATTCCACAGGGATGCTGGCCCATGTGGACTCCACTGGGATGCTGGCCCATGTGAACTCCACTGGGATGCTGGCCCATGTGGACTCCACAGGGATGCTGGCCCATGTGAACTCCACTGGGATGCTGGCCCATGTGGACTCCACTGCTTCCAGTTGGCTGGATGCCCTTTGAGTGTTGTACCATTATTGATACACACTGGAAACGGTTGAGCTTGAAAAACCCAGCAGCATCGCAGTTCATGGCACACTCAAACTGGTGCTACTACAATACCCTGTTCAAACGTACTTCAATCTTTGTCTTGCCCATCCACCCTCTGAATGGCACACACACATAATCTATGTCTCAATGTCTCAAGGCTTAAATCCTTCTTCAACCTGACTCCCCCCCAACTACACTGATTGAAGTAGATTTAACAGGTGACATCAATAAGGGACCATAGTTTTCACCTGGTCAGTCTATATCATGGAAATAGCATGTGTTCTTAACATTTTGTACACTCAGTGTATATCCATTGTTTAGCTGGAACGGAATGTTCAAATCCTGCATATTTGATTGACTGTGATAAGTGGTTGTCTCACCTAGCTATCTTAAAATGAATATACATACTGTAAGTCGCTCTGGATAAAATCATCTGCTAATTAACTCAAATGTAAATGTTTTACAGTTTACAGATCTCATATTACTGTATTGAAATATTGTATTTTTGAAATATTTATGTCACAAATATCATTTATTTATGAAAAATTGTTATTTGTTACATTTAACTGTGTAAAACCTAGCATTACTACTTAGTTCTCTGAGAGCAGTAATTAAGTAAAAATACTTTGAAGTGCTACTTAAGTCGTTTTTGGGGGTTATCTGTACTTTCTTATTATTTTGTTGTTGTTGAGAACTTATACTTTTACTCAACTACATTCCTAAAGAAAATATGTACTTTTAATCCCATACCTTTTCCCTGACACCCAAAAGTAGTCATTACATTTAGAATGCTTAGCAGTGTTATGTTCCCCAGTTTCTGTGTTGTAGTTTGTGTATTTGCATGTGTGCATTTCAGGAAATGGCTTCCTGAAATCCCTCAAGCAGCTGATTGGTCGACTCCACGGCTAACTGGAGCTGACCCCGCCCCTTCGTCAAGAAGCAGCTGTCTCCACTTACCCACTCCTTCTGAAGCTATATAAAAGCCAGTGTTCTGTTCAGAAGAGCGATCATTGCAGAGCGAGGAAGCTGATGGTTATAGCATATGTTAGTTGTAGATGGGAGCAGCTTTGGTACATTCTGTGAGTTTGTTGCTCAGTCAGAGCCTATTTGATGCGCTGTTTTTCTCAGTGTGTTTGAAATTGTTACTAATATTCTGTTTCATTTGTTCCTAGGGGGAAGGCACCTAGGGAGTGCTTAGGCAAGAGGCCTGCGGGTATACATATACCCATAGTATATTCATTATCTTGGCACACTAGGTAAGACCTGGGTGGACCACCCCCTGTATTTTGGGTAGTGCACCAGGTGGTGCTAAATTAGGTAAGTAGTGGTTAGGCAGGTAAGATAGGTTAGGTAAGGAGAGGTTAGGTAAGGAGAGGTTAGGTAAGGAGAGGTTAGGTAAGGAGAGGTTAGGTAAGGAGAGGTTAGGTAAGGAGAGGTTAGGTAAGGAGAGGTTAGGTTAGGGGAGGGTAGGTTAGGTGAGGGGAGGTTAGGTGAGGGGAGGTTAGGTGAGGGGAGGTTAGGTGAGGAGAGGGTAGGTTAGGTGAGGAGAGGGTAGGTTAGGTGAGGAGAGGGTAGGTTAGGTAAAATAGGAGAGGGTAGGTTAGGTAAAATAGGAGAGGGTAGGTTAGGTAAAATAGGAGAGGGTAGGTTAGGTAAAATAGGAGAGGGTAGGTTAGGTAAAATAGGAGAGGGTAGGTTAGGTAGGATAGGAGAGGGTAGGTTAGGTAGGATAGGAGAGGGTAGGTTAGGTAGGATAGGAGAGGTTAGGTTAGGAGAGGAGAGGAGAGGTTAGGTTAGGTTAGGTAGGAGAGGAGAGGTTAGGTAAGATAGGAGAGGGGGCTTTGATATTTACTTTCTTTGCTTTGGTTCCGTCCAGCCTCTTTTCCCCATATTACTGTGTGAAGGAATAAATTCCTTGTAAACGGTACTACTCTCTGCC
Organism: Oncorhynchus gorbuscha; assembly: GCF_021184085.1. NCBI lineage: Eukaryota > Metazoa > Chordata > Actinopteri > Salmoniformes > Salmonidae > Oncorhynchus > Oncorhynchus gorbuscha. The sequence goes on along the minus strand of NC_060183.1, from coordinate 70,890,069 downwards.
TTTTGTCATCCTTACTCGCACCTACAGTCCCATACGTCTTTCACTTCACGGGGAGTTGAGTTGTAGCAGGGTGTTGCGTTCCCTCGTCATAGAGGCGTGCGTAACATAATGGGGGCTCACCCGGGATTCCATTAAACCCACTGTACCCTGCTGCTCTGAGCTCTCTGTGGTTAGTGATTGAGGTGTGATGGTAGGTTGTGAGTTTGGATGACTTGTTTAGGTGGTGTGTTCAGGAGACTGCATTGTATAAGATGGCTGCATCAGCCATCTCCCAAGTTTTTTGAAGCGCCCTCGATTGGTTGGGTAGGTTTCATAAAGTAGACCTTGTAGCTGACCATTGGATTCGTTTTCCCTGAGAAAGCCCTAAAGGCTGAGCTTTTGGTGCTAGTCAGGGAGCGTTTAGTGAGAACTGATTCTCTCATTGCTAGGAGAGGAGACGGGTAGACCTTCCGATGCAAAGTCGGAGGACAGGGCGGAGGAAGGGGTTGCTCGTACCCCCTTTACATTGCCCCAATTTGACCCTTTATCTTCTTCTTCGGGTCGTTCAGACGGGACAACTAGGCTGAAGGTGAGGCTGGCCGGTTAGAAATGGAGCAAAAAGATAAAGAGAGACAGATGCAGTTTTAACTTGAAATTAGGAAAATAGAAACCGACAAGGAGGTGAGGATCCGCCAACTGGAGCTAGGCGCTGGCTCCAGTGCGACTCCATTGTCAAATTTTCATGTCCTGCTAAGCCTCTGATCTGGTGGACTCACTACACACATGCTTTATTTGTAAATGTGTTGGAGTGTGACCCTGGCTATCTGTAAAAAATACAATTGTGCTGTCTGGTTTGCTTAATATAAGGAAATACTTTACAAAATACTCACTTTTACTTGAATAATTTTCTATTAATGCATCTGTACTTTCACTCAAGTATGAGAATTGGGTACTTTTCCCACCATTTTCTGAGAATGGCCAATATAGCATTTCACTAAACATGAATAGTTGTCCTTCTGAAATGAAACCATCAAGTGATAGTTGTATTTGTTTAAAATCTGAGGTCTTGCTTTTTGGTTAACAACACAAAGTATGTTTTCCTAATGCCTATGTAGTGCACTACTTTTGACCTTGGACCATAGGGAGGCAGTGCACTATGTAGGGAACAGGGAGTTATTTGGGACGCGAAGATATTATTGGTCACCTAAGGGCCATGTACATATGGAAATCACATCTACTAGACCTTGATGAATATAAGCTAGGATAATATCTTTACCAGGTAAACACCTGTTAAATCATCCTGTCTCATATTACAGTGCAGGCCAGGGTACAATATCAGAATACATGTTTGAGGCCATGCATGACATCCCATACCTAATATCTACAAATACAAGGTATAATTGTCAAATCACATCCACCTTACCCAACACCCTAGATCCACTACAATTTTCATACTGCCCCAACAGATCCACGGCTGATGCAAACATTTGCTTAAGTCATAAGTTGCATGGACTAATAATAGTTTTAACATTATTTTTGAATGATTATTTCATCTCTGTATGCCACATATACAATTATTTGTAAGGTCAAGCAGGGAATTTCAACCATAGATTTGGCACCCGCGTGGTCTAAGGCACTGCATCCAGGCTGTAACACAACCAGCCGTGATTGGGAGTCCCATATGGCGGGGCACAGATTTGGCACCTGCGTAGTCTAAGGCACTGCATCCAGGCTGTAACACAACCAGCCGTGATTGGGAGTCCCATATGGCGGGGCACAGATTTGGCACCCGCGTGGTCTAAGGCACTGCATCCAGGCTGTAACACAACCAGCCGTGATTGGGAGTCCCATATGGCGGGGCACAAATTTGCCCAGCGTCGTCCGGGTTTGGCCGTTTTAGGCCGTCATTGTAAATAAGAATTTGTTCTTAAATAAAAAACCAAGGCAAGGGAGGTTTTCCAACGTCTTGCAAAGTAGGGGACCTAATTGGTAGATGGGGGGGGTGGGGGAAGCAGATATTGAATAGTATGGTGAAGTTAATACACTTTGGATGGTGTGTCAATACACCAAGTCACTACAAAAGATACAGGTCTCCTTCCTAACTCCGTTGACAGTGAGGATTGCGGCCAATGGTGACTTCAAAACAGTTACAGAGTTTAATGGCTGTGACGTTGCTGTGAAAACGAGAGGGTGAAGGGGTTTTGACTAACTTGTTTTTGACTCTCTCCTTTTGAATCAAATCAAATCAAATGTATTTATATAGCCCTTCGTACATCAGCTGATATCTCAAAGTGCTGTACAGAACCCCAGCCTAAAACCCCAAACAGCAAGCAATGCAGGTGTAGAAGCACGGGCTGAATGGGCTGCTTTAATGGCAGACCGGAACTGAAATGCACAGAAAGTCCACAGCTTTTAATGCCAAGTTCTCCCTTTTTTTGAGAAATTTCCTCAGCAACGCTGAGGATAGATCAACAACATCGTAGTTACTCAACAATATTAACCTAATGAAAAGTGAAAAGAATGAAGCCTGTACAGAATAAAAATATTCCAAAACATGCATCCTGTTTGCAACAAGACACTAAAGTAATACTGCAAAACATGTGGCAAATCAATTCACTTTTTGTCCTGAATACAAAGTGTTATGTTTGGGGCAAATCCATTACAACACATTACTGAGTACCGCTCTCCATTTTTCATCATGTTTTGGGTATGCATGCTAGTCGTTAAGGACTGGGGAGTTTTTCAGTATAAAAAAGAAACAGAATGGAGATAACACAGGTAAAATCATAGAGGAAACCCTGGTTCAATCTGCTTTCCACCAGACACTGGGAGATTAGTACACTGTTCAGCAGGACAATAACCTAAAACCCAAGGCCAAATCTACACTGAAGTAGTTTACCAAGAAGACAGTGAATGTTCCTGAGTTGCCAAGTTACAGTTTTGACTTAAATCTACTTAAAAACCTATGGCAAGACCTGAAAATGGTTATGTAGCAACGATCAATAACCAATTTGACAGAGCTTGAAGAATTTTGAAAATAATAATGGGCAAATGTTGCACAATCCAGGTGTGGAAAGCTCTTAGAGAAATACCTAGAAAAACTCACAGCTGTAATTGCTGCCAAAGGTGCTTCTACAAAGTATTGACTTTGGTGTGTGGATGAGATATTTCTGTATTTCATTTGTTTTCACTTTGTCATTATGGTGTATTTTGTGTAGATGGATGAGAATATACAGTGGGGAGAACAAGTATTTGATACATTGCCAATTTTGCAGGTTTTCCTACTTACAAAGCATGTAGAGGTCTGTAATTTTTTAATCATAGGTACACTTCAACTGTGAGAGATGGAATCTAAAACAACAATCCAGAAAATCACATTGTATGATTTTTAAGTAATTAATTAGCATTTTATTGAATGACATAAGTATTTGATACATCAGAAAAGCAGAACTTAATATTTGGTACAGAAACCTTTGTTTGCAATTACAGAGATCATACGTTTCCTGTAGTTCTTGACCTGGTTTGAACACACTGCAGCAGGGATTTTGGCCTACTCCTCCATACAGACCTCCAGATCCTTCAGGTTTCGGGGCTGTCGCTGGGCAATACAGACTTTCAGCTCCCTCCAAAGATTTTCTATTGGGTTCACGCCTGGAGACTGGCTAGGCCACTCCAGGACCTTGAGATGCTTCTTATGGAGCCACTCCTTAGTTGCCCTGGCTGTGTGTTTCGGGTCATTGTCATGCTGGAAGAGATCTCACGATACATGGCCCCATCCATCCTACCCTCAATACGGTGCAGTCGTCCTGTCCCCTTTGCATAAAAGCATCCCCAAAGAATGATGTTTCCACCTCCATGCTTCACGGTTGGGATGGTGTTCTTGGAGTTGTATTCATCCTTCTTCTTCCTCCAAACACGGCGAGTAGAGTTTAGACCAAAAAGCTCTATTTTTGTCTCATGAGACCACATGACCTTCTCCAATTCCTCCTCTGGATCATCCAGATGGTCATTGGCAAACTTCAGACGGGCCTGGACATGCGCTGGCTTGAGCAGGGTGACCTTGCGTGCGCTGCAGGATTTTAATCCATGACGGCATAGTGTGTTACTAATGGTTTTCTTTGAGACTGTGGTCCCAGCTCTCTTCAGGTCATTGACCAGGTCCTGCCGTGTAGTTCTGGGCTGATCCCTCACCTTCCTCATGATCATTGATGCCCCACGAGGTGAGATCTTGCATGGAGCCCCAGACCGAGGGTGATTGACAGTCATCTTGAACTTCTTCCATTTTCTAATAATTGCGCCAACAGTTGTTGCCTTCTCACCAGGCTGCTTGCCTATTGTCCTGTAGCCCATCCCAGCCTTGTGCAGGTCTACAATTTTATCCCTGGTGTCCTTACACAGCTGGTCTTGGCCATTGTGGAGAGGTTGGAGTCTGTTTGATTGAGTGTGTGGACAGGTGTCTTTTAAAGAGGAGAGGGGAGGGGAGGGTTTAAAGAGGAGAGGGGAGGGAGGGTTTAGAGAGAGGGGAGGGTTTAAAGATGGGGGTTTAAAGAGAAGGGAGGGAGGGGTTAGAGAGGGGGAGGGAGAGGTTAAAGAGGGGAGGGAGGGGTTAGAGAGAGGGGAGGGAGGGGTTAGAGAGAGGTGAGGGTGGGGTTAGAGAGAGGGGAGGGAGGGGTTAGAGAGGGGGAGGGAGAGGTTAAAGAGGGGAGGGAGGGTTTAGAGAGGGGAGGGAGGGGTTAGAGAGGGGAGGGAGGGGTTAGAGAGGGGGAGGGAGAGGTTAAAGAGGGGAGGGAGGGGTTAGAGAGAGGGGAAGGGTTAGAGAGAGGGGAGGGGTTAGAAGGGGGAGGGGTTAAAGAGGGAGGGCAGGGGTTAAAGAGGAGAGGTAGGGTTTTGAGAGGGGAGGGGAGGGTTTAGAGAGGGGAGGGGTTTAGAGGGGAGGGGGTTAGAGAAGGGGAAGGAGCGGTTAGAGGGGGAGGGGTTAGAGAGGGGAAGGGGAGGGAGTGGTTAGAGAAAGGAGGGAGGGGTTAGAGAGGGAGGGGGGGTAGAGAGGGGAGGGGTTAGAGAGGGGAGTGGGGGGGTTAGAGAGGGGAGGGGATAGTTTACAACAGATTAACAATAGTGGTCATCCATCCTGGTCTTATATCTCTCTATATATCTCTAGCAGGGTGTGCAGGTTGTTGTTCCAGCCCAGCCTCCAAACACCTGATATCAAACACCAAAAACATTGTCAATACAGGTACAACCTTCCGTTGTATATAATCTAAATATAATATATAATATAAATCTATTTATCCAAATGAGATGAATAGAGAGATAAGGCGACTCTTGTAGAATAGAACTATGACCCGGTGTACACACCATAAATTGCATTTCTGAAATCGTTTTGAACAAGAAATCTGTTGCATGTTTTTAGGGATCTCGAACAACACGAAAGAGTTTGAACAGACTGGTAATGGCGGTGGATCCTTTTTGAAACAGAGGGTCCAGCCCGGCTGTCTAGCCCGGCCGACTTGTACGGGTCCAGGTCCTGCAGCTCTTTCAGAACATCTGTCTATCTGGATTTGGGTGAAGCTAAAGCTGGGGAGGCTTGGGCAAGTAGCTGCGGGGGGTGCGGAGCTGTTGGCCGGGGTTGAGGTAGCCAGGAGGAAAGCATGGCCAACCGAAGAGAAATGCTTATTGCAATTCTTGATTATCTCTGGTCTTTTCCAGTCTTACTGATGGAGAGCAGAGCATCCCCAGTGTTCTGTCTGATTTGTGTCTGTGTCTAACTAGCCTGGCATTGAGTGATGTCTCTCAAGGTTGTTCCTCACTCTGTATTCCATATTCAGAACACACCCCTGGTCACTCGTACAGAAAAGCTGCTAATGACTTTCTTGTCCTCAAATACAGTGAGTAAGAAGTGTGTGTGTGTGTGTGTGTGTGTGTATGTGTGTGCGTGCCCGAGTGCGCATTTGTACTCTCATACTCCCACTCAGGAGCGAGGTCAGTGCGAGGATGAGGTCATAGACTAATAAGAGCACCTCTCTCTCAGACTACCACCTCTCTCTCTCCATCTCCAACTCCATCTCACTCTCTAACACCTCTCTCTCTCTCTACACCTCCTCCTCTCTCTCTACACCTCCTCCTCTCTCTCTAACCCCTCTTCTCTCTCTACACCTCCTCCTCTCTCTCTAAAACCTCCCCTCTCTCTCTAACTTCTCCTCTCTCTCTAACACCTCTTCTCTCTCTATACCTACTCCTCTCTCTCTAACACCTCCTCTCTCTCTAACACCTCCTCTCTCTCTAACTTCTCATCTCTCTCTACACCTACTCCTCTCTCTCTACACCTCTCTCTAACACTTCCTCTCTATCTAACACCCCCTTTCTCTAACACCTCCTCTCTCCCTAACACCTCCTCTCTCTCTAACACCTCCTCTCTCTAACACCTCCTCCCTCTCTAACACCTCCTCCTCTCTCTCTAACACCTCCCCTCTCTCTTACTCCACCTCTCGTTATCTCTCTCTCCCTCCTTCTACCTCTCTTTCTCTCTCTCTTTAATCTCCATGTCTGTGACTTGATTAACTCTCTGTCTGTTTAACCTTTTCTGCTGGGGTGGGGGCTGGAAGGATGAGGGACGGAAAGAGAGACGGACTGCAGTTCTCCACTTCCTTACACACCTCAGAAGCTGTATGGCAGGCTGCAACAGCCCGATCACAGCCACTCTTTGAGTCCTCTCTCACACACACACACACTCACAGGGAAGTTACACATGCACACACACACTAATGCACGCACACACACCAGTAAATTATACAGCAGGTCAGAGAGAGAGAGAGATGTGGGAGGAGTGTGGGGTAAGTAGGGAGGAAGCACCCTCTGTGGGGTCACGACAACCGGAAGCATCCGGTTTTCAGGATAAATGGAAAGAGAGCCTGTGCTGCGACATCCGCTTTTTGACGTTAACAAGCCGACACTCCATCTTAACTCCTCCACCACATTTACTGGATTGGATCAACTGTGCAGAAGGAACCTCCCCAAACCTTTTTTCTCTCGTCAGGACCAGAAAGATGCCTGCTATGTTAGGTTAGGAAGGAAGAGACAGTGGCGGAAGAAAGGAAGGGAAGGCGGGACAGAGAGTAGAAACATAGACAGGGTGAGTGGAAGACAAATGTAGAAAGAGATATAAACAGAAAGTTAGAGCGCAAAACAGACGTGGGAGGAAGGAACAAAACATTAATGGAGTGAGGGAATGAGAGAGAGATGAAGGGAATGAGAGAGAGATGAAGGGAATGAGAGAGAGATGAAGGGAATGAGAGAGAGATGAAGGGAATGAGAGAGAGATGAAGGGAATGAGAGAGAGATGAAGGGAATGAGAGAGAGATGAAGGGAATGAGAGAGAGATGAAGGGAATGAGAGAGAGATGAAGGGAATGAGAGAGAAATGAAGGGAATGAGAGAGAGATGAAGGGAATGAGAGAAAGATGAAGGGAATGAGAGAGAGATGAAGGGAATGAGAGAGAAATGAAGGGAATGAGAGAGAGATGAAGGGAATGAGAGAGAGATGAAGGGAATGAGAGAAAGATGAAGGGAATGAGAGAGAGATGAAGGGAATGAGAGAGAGATGAAGCTTGTTCTTTTTGTGAGAGTGCATATCATTCCAATTAATGTGATCTATTGTATACATTATTCAAACTTAAAGAGCCTGATAAGGTTTCTATGTTAAAGGGATAGTTCAGACAAATGACAAAATGACACATTGGTTTAACCTGCCCTGTAAACAGTATATGGACAAAAGGTATGGCAGAAATCCATGCTTTTGGTGTAGCGTCCCTGGCACTGTTTCCACATGCTCATATTTTAGCATTTGTGACACAAATCTCATTCAAGTCATGGGACTGATAGTAGCATATTTGGCACATCAGCCAATGCGTGGCTACTAAATGTGGCTACTAAATGTGAAAGTCTTGTGTAAAGAATATGTTTGGAAACATTATTTCAAGTTATTGAACCAACTTCATTTCTTGATTTACAGGGAATGTATTTAATTTCTTGTAAGCTAATTGTAGAAAACATTGGTTAGGGCCTCCCGAGTGGCGCAGCGGTCTAAGACACTGCATCACTAGCTTGCCACTTGAGATTCTGAGTTCGAGTCCAGGCTCTGTTGCAGCCGGCCGCGACCAGGAGTGCAGTGCACAATCGGCCCAGCGTCGTCCGAGTTATGGGAGGGCTTGGCCGGCAGGGATGTCCTTGTCCTATCGCTCACTAGTGATTCCTGTGGCGGGCCAGGAGCAGTGCACAATCGGCCCAGCGTCGTCCGAGTTATGGGAGGGCTTGGCTGGCAGGGATGTCCTTGTCCTATCGCTCACTAGTGATTCCTGTGGCGGGCCAGGAGCAGTGCACAATCGGCCCAGCGTCGTCCGAGTTATGGGAGGGCTTGGCTGGCAGGGATGTCCTTGTCCTATCGCTCACTAGTGATTCCTGTGGCGGGCCAGGAGCAGTGCACAATCGGCCCAGCGTCGTCCGAGTTATGGGAGGGCTTGTCCGGCAGGGATGTCCTTGTCCTATCGCTCACTAGTGATTCCTGTGGCTGGCCAGGAGCAGTGCACACTGACACAGTCGCCAGGTGCACAGTGCTTCCTCTGACACATTGGTGCAGCTGGCTTCTGGGTTAAGAGGGCAATGTGTCAAGAAGCAGTGCGGCTTGGTTGGGTTGTGTTTCAGAGGCCACACGGCTCTCGACCTTTGCCTCTCCCGAGTCCGTACGGGAGTTGCAGCGATGATACAATACTGTAACTACAAATTGGGGAGAAACGGGGTAAAAAAAATACAAATATCTCAAATTATTATTTTTAAAAAGATTGTATTTACATGAAATATTAGTTTGTATTTGTTATTTATTAGGTTTAACCAAAGGGAAAAGTCAGTTGAGTGTTGAAAGAAATAACCGAAACCAGTTAAAGTATTTATTTTGGGGGTTGATCCAAAGACATAGTTTTTACTGTTTAATTGTTCACCAGCTCATGACCACACACACACACACACACACACACACACACACACACACACACACACACACACACACACACACACACACACACACACACACACACACACACACACACACACACACACACACACACACACACACACACACACACACTAAAATGTCAGGTCATGGATCTTCCCCGAGCTGAAAGGGGTACTCTGCGATTTATAAATCCATTTTTTGACTTTTAATTCAATGATCTTCCCTTCCGTTCAAAAGTTTGGGGTCACTTAGAAATGTCCTTGTTTTTGAAAGAAAAGCAAAAGAAATTGTCCATTAAAATAACATAAAATTGATCAGAAATTCAGTGTAGACAATGTTAATGTTATAAATGACTATTGCAGCTGGAAACAGCATATTGTTTGTGGAATATCTACATAGGTGTACAGAGGCCCATTATCAGCAACTATCGCTCCTGTGTTCGAGTGGCATGTTGTGTTAGCTAATCCAAGTTTATAATTTTAAAAGGCTAATTGATCATTAGAGAAAACCCTTTTGCAATTATGTTAGCACAGCTGAAAACTGTTGTGCTGATTAAATATGCAATTAAAAAATGGCCTTCTTTAGACTAGTTGAGTATCTGGAGCATCAGCATTTGTGGGCTCGATGACAGGCTCAAAATTGCCAGAAACAAAGAACTGTCTTCTGAAACTCATCAGTTAATGAAGCTGCCAGCTGAGGACTTGTGGGGTGTCTGTTTCTCAAATTAGACACTCTAATGTACTTGTCCTCTTGCTCAGTTGTGCACCGGGGCCTCCCACTCCTCTTTCTATTCTGGTTAGAGCCAGTTTGCGCTGTTCTATGAAGGGAGTAGTACACAGCGTTGTACGAGATCTTCAATTTCTTGGCAATTTCTCGCATGGAATACCCTTCATTTCTCAGAACAACAATAGACTGACGAGTTTCAGAAGAAAGTTATTTGTTTCTGGCTATTTTGAGCTGCCAAAGGTGCTTCAATAAAGTACTGAGTAAAGGGTCTGAATTTTTATGTAAATGTGATTTTACGGGTTTTTTATTTATACATTTGCAAAAATCATCTAAAACCTGTTTTTGCTTTGTCATTATGGGGTATTGTGTGTAGATTGATGAGGGGGAAAAATACTATTTTATACAATTTAAAATCAAATAAAATTTTATTTGTCACATACACATGGTTAGCAGATGTTAATGCGAGTGTAGCGAAATGCTTGTGCTTCTAGTTCCGACAATGCAGTGATAACCAACGAGTAATCTAACCTAACAATTTAACATCAACTACCTTATACACACAAGTGTAAAGGGATGAAGAATATGTACATAAAGATATATGAATGAGTGATGGTACAGAACGGCTTAGGCAAGATGCAGTAGATGGTATTGAGTACAGTATATACAAAATATGGCTCTAACGTAACAAAATGTGGAAAAAGTCAAGGAGTCTGAATACTTTCCGAATGAACTGTAGCCATTGATTCTTGAAGAATCTGTACAAAAACGGGTTGAATCAACGTGGTTTCCAAATCATTTCAACAATAAAAATGACGTGATGACATTGAATCAACGCGGGAAAGTGATTGGATTTTTAAAAAGTAATCATTGTGTTTTAACCTTAATCCAATGACATGGTGAAATGTTTTGTTGATTTCACATTCTATCATTTATTGAGTCAGATGGCCCATTCATCACAAAACCCACTGATTGACAATTCATTTAATGAATTTTTCATTGACAAAATTGGCAAATATAGGCATGACATGCCAGCAACAAAACGTTGACACTACACATCCAAGTATGTCTGATGAAATTATGAAAGACAAGCATTGTCATTTTTTAATTCCTTAAAGTGAGTGTGGAAGTGATGAAACAATTATTGTTGTCTATCAACAATGACAAGCCACAACTCGGATGGAAATTACTGAGGATAATAGTGGATGGTATTGCCAGTCTTATTTGCCATAATCAATCTAAGCCTAGTAGAGAGCGTGTGCACTCAGTCCTGGAGCAACGCATAATTAATTCCGCTACCCAAGAATAGTAAAGCCCCCTTTACTGGCTCAAGTAGCCAATCAATCAGCATGTTACCAACCCTTAGTAAACTTTTGGAAAAAATGGTGTTTGACCAGATACAATAATATTTAAAATAAACAAATTGACAACAGACTTTCAGCACGCCTATAGGGTAGGACGTTCAACACGCACAGCATTTACATAAATTACTGATGATTGGCTGAGAGAAATTGATGATAAAAAGTTTGTGGGACTGTTCTGGTAGACTTCAGTGTGGATTTTGACATTATTGATTATAGTCTGCTGCTGGAAAAATGTATGTGTTATGGCTTTACACCCCCTGATAAAGAGTTACCTGTCTAACAGAACAAAGAGGGTGTTCTTCAATGGAAGCCTCTCCAACACAATCCATGTAGAATCAGGAACTCCCCAGGGCAGTTGTCTAGGCCCTTTACTTTTTATAATCTTAATTAATGACGTGCCACTGGCTTTGAGTAAAGCCAGTGTGTATATGTATGCGGATGACTCAACACTTTACATGTCCTGCTACTACAGTGAGTGAAATCACTGCAACACTTAACATAGAGCTGCAGTTAGTTTCAGAATGGGTGGCAAGGAATAAGTTAGTTCTTAATATTTCACAAACAAAAAGCATTGTATTTGGGACAAATCATTCACTAAACCCTAAACCTAAACCAAATCTTCCACAATAAACCATGTGGAAATTGAGCAAGTTGAGGTGACTAAACTACCTGGAATAACCCTGGATTCATGTTAGTTGACAACTCATCCAAATGTAAATCAAAACTAGACATTTAACTGATGTCTGTGCCCAGTGGGTTATTAATTAATCTTAAGCTTAGTTCAACTGTCGTACCCCATAAAAAGACACAAAAAGAAAAACACTGTGTAGTTTAATAACATGGTTAAAACTATCATGTTGGAGCCTCCCGAGTGGCGCAGAGGTCTAAGGCACTGCATCGCAATGCTAGAGGCATCACTACAGACCCAGGTTTGATCCCGGGCTGTATCACAACCGGCTGTGATCGGGAGTACCATAGGGCAGCTCATAATTGGCCCAGTGTCAAGCGGGTTAGGGGAGGGTGTAGCCCGGGGGGGCTTTACTTGGCTCATCACGCTCTAGCGACACCTTGTGGCGGGCCGGGCGCCTGCAGGCCGACAGTGTTGAACAGTGTTTCCTCCGACACATTGGTGTGGCTGGCTTCCGGTTTGAGCAGGCGGGTGTTAAGAAGCGCGGTTTGGCGGGTCATGTTTCGCTGGACGCATGACTCGACCTTCACCTCCCGAGCCCATTGGGGAGTTCCAGCAATGAGGCAAGATCGAAATTGGGAAGAAAATAGGGCTAACAACTTTTTTATAATAATAAAAAAATATATATATAATTTTGACCTGTCCTTGTATTCATAGCTTTGTCTATGAATTTGAGAGTGGTTAAATTTCTCCAGGCCAATCCCTCAGCTGTTCACCTAAACAAAGGTGGGGTGTCTGCTTTGTTGTTGTTTGAATTGCAAATTACCCCTTTAAAGACAAGCATGACAAAGGGACCCTGAAGAAATGACACCTTGACGATCACGTCAGGATGGAGTTACACACAAGCAACCGGAGACATATGAACACCCCCACTCTATTTACTGCCCTAAGGGGTACGGTTACAGTAGGAAAGATGCACACACGCACAGACATAGACACATACAGACACATACAGACACACAGACACACGCATGCACAGACATAGACACATACAGACACAGACACACAGTCACACGCATGCACAGACATAGATACATACAGACACACACACACACAGACACACACACACACACAAACATGCATACACGGACATAGACACACAGACACACAGACACACAGACACACAGACACACAGACACACACACACACACACACACACACACACACACACACACACACACACACACACACACACACACACACACACACACACACACACACACACACACACACACACACACACGCATGCACAGACATAAACACATACAGACACACACACACAAACATGCATGCACGGACATAGACACATACAGACACGCACACACACACACACAAACACACCCACACACATGCACGGACATACACAAAACACAAACAAAGTCATCCAAATACACACACAAACACACAGTCTCTCTCTCTCTCTCTCTCTCTCTCTCTCTCTCTCTCTCTCTCTCTCTGTCACTAAGATACACAGGGTCATATTCCATCCCATCTTTTTTTATTGAGCCTAATGCTGTTTTTACCAGTCCATCAACCCTGCCTCTACAAGGAAGGGAAAGGAAACGAAGACTTCCCCCATAGCGATGAACCTGTTAGATAGCGTGTGTTTATCGTAGAGGTTTCCAATAGTGTGTACCTCAGCCACTTAAAGCTCCATATAATGTCAATAGGAGTTAAGAGAGGGGAGGTCATGTGACACCTCTGGAGGCCATAACAACACTATACTATACAAGGCTATACAATACAATAATATACAATACTACACTATATTTAAGCAATAAGGCACAAGGGGGTGTGGTATGTGGCCAATATACCACGGCCAAGGCCTGTTCTTATGCATGACACATCACAGAGTGCCTGGATACAGCCCTTAGCCAATCAGCATTTAGTGCTCAAACCACCCAGTTTATAATATACTATTCAGCCTAGGCCATGTTGTGGGTGGTCATAACACACAAACACACACAGTTATGTTGACAGTGTGTGTGTGTCTGTGTGATTGTGTGTGTGTTACCAGTGTTTATGTGACATTAATTTGCTCCAGGTAATGAATGTAATCCAGTGATGCCAACCACAGTACACACACACACACACACAAGTACCTGGTAGTACCTATATTACACACTTGCTGCCGCACAGTCTTCGAGCTACAACCCTCCTCTGTTTCACTTTGAGTGAGTAACCCCCTCTCATAGTGTATATGTGTGTTCTAGTGTGTGTTCTAGTAGTGCGTGCGTGTTCTAGTGTGTGTGCGTGTTCTAGTGTGTATGTGTGTTCTAGTGTGTGTGTGTTCTAGCATGCGTGTGTTCGAGTGTGTTTGTTTGTGTGTTCTATTGTGTGTGTATGTGTGTTCTAGTGTGTGTGTGTGTGTGTGTGTGTGTGTGTGTGTGTGTGTGTGTGTGTGTGTGTGTGTGTGTGTGTGTGTGTGTGTGTGTGTGTGTGTGTGTGTGTGTGTGTGTGTGTGTGTGTGTGTGTGTGTGTGTGTGTGCGTGTGTATTCTAGTGTGTGTGGTGTTCTAGTGTGTGTGCATATGTGTTTGCTCTAGTGCGTGTGTGTGTGTCCTGATGTCCTCCTTTAGATTTAAGTCCATTGATCTGTCACACTGTGCTAAGAGAAAGACAGTGTGTTAAAGTACTTTACTGCCCTCAGACAAGGCTAACAATTATGTTAGCACAGCTGAAAACTGTTGTTCTAATTAAATAAGCAATAAAACTGTCCTTCTTTAGACTTTTTGAGTATCTGGAGCATCAGCATTTGTGGGTTCGATTACAGGCTCAAAATGGCCCGAAACAAAGACCTTTCTTCTGAAACTTGTCAGTCTATTCTTGTTCTGAGAAATGAAGGCTATTCCATGTGAGAAGTTGCCAAGAAACTGAAGATCTCGTACAACGCTGTGTACTACTCCCTTCACAGAACAGCGCAAACTGGCTCTAACCAGAATAGAAAGAGGAGTGGGAGGCCTCGGTGCACAACTGAACAAGAGGACAAGTACATTATAGAGTGTCTAGTTTGAGAAACAGACATCTCACAAGTCCTCAACTAGCAGCTTCATTAAATAGTACCCGCAAGGTGGCGCAGTGGTCTAGGGCACTGCATCGCAGTGCTAGCTGTGCCACCAGAGACCCTGGGTTTGAGCCCAGGCTCCGTCGCAGGCGGACGCGACCGGGAGGTCCATGGGGCAACGCACAATTGGCCTAGCGTCGTCTGGGTTAGGGAGGGTTTGGCCTCATCGCGCACTAGCAACTCCTGTGGCGTGATGGGCGCAGTGCGCGCTAACCAGGTCACCAGGTGCAGTGTTTCCTCCGTCACATTGGTGCGGCTTGCTTCCGAGTTGGATACGTGCTGTGTTAAGAAGCAGTGCTGCTTGGTTGGGTTGTGTTTCGGAGGAAGCATGGCTTTTGGCCTTCGTCTCTCCCGAGCCCGTACGGGAGTTGTAGCGATGAGACAAAACAGTAACTACTAACAATTGGATACTATGAAATTGGGGAGAAAAGGGGGAAAAAAATGTAAAGAAAGAAATAGTACCCGCAAAACACCAGTCTCAACATCAACAGTGCAGAGGTGACTCTGGGATGATGGCCTTTTAGGCAGAGTTCCTCTGTGCAGTGTTTGTGTTCTTTTGCCAATCGTAATCTTTTATTTCTATTGGCCAGTCTGAGATCTGGCTTTTTCTTTGCAACTCTGCTTAGAAGGCCAGCATCCTGGAGTCGCCTCTTCACTGTTGACGCTGAGACTGGTGTTTTGTGGGTATTATTTAATGAAGCTGCCAGTTGAGGACTCATTACAGTACACAAACAAAATCACATTATTACACATCAATGAGATTTTAATCCATGCTTGGACTAACTCATTCTTAGCACTATTATCTGTGTTGTGTTATTGTTTTTTGTCTTCCCAGTCAAATCCTGTCCTGCCCTCAATGGAAAAGTTGATCTCTTCTCCAACACCACCATGATGAGCCTGCACTGAAGCCTCTGAACACAGCCCCTGTGCAGCACTGAAGTCAAGTGTCTGAACAACTCAACTCATGCCTCATACCCTCAGTCAATCACTGCTGCGATGCCTTCCCAACAATGTTTAAGTAGCCTTCTCATTCCCCATAATATTTTACTATGTATCTCTTTATTAAATGTTTTAGGTTTAAAATAATTTGTCTTTGACGATTTTTTAAACAAGCGTTGTCATCTCCGTGCGGTCTGTACCTATACGGTGGATCTCCCATCCTCCTAAGTTTTTTAAATCACCAGCCTCCACTGTCACACACACATACAGTTTCTATCACACACATGTTATTTTGTGTGTGTTTGTGTGTGAATTCTCTGTATTCCTAATGGGAAAATATAAATTAATATCATTAACAAATTCAACTTCTGTAAATGGATAGTATTTAACATAGGGCATAGTCCCACTGCACCATGGGGCAGGTTTCTGCTGAACTAGCCTGGGGGGAATGGTGTGTGTGTGTGTGTGTGTGTGTGTGTGTGTGTGTGTGTGTGTGTGTGTGTGTGTGTGTGTGTGTGTGTGTGTGTGTGTGTGTGTGTGTGTGTGTGTGTGTGTGTGTGTGTGTGTGTGTGTGTGTGTGTGTGTGTGTGTGTGTGTGTGTGTGTGTGACCAAATTGCGCTAGTAGTTTACCCCAGGCTTTCTTTTCCCTAGACATACACAATATGAAAGCCCTGGATGAACATGTGTAGGGGGAAGCATTGTAATGTGTAGGTGTACAATCTACGTATCTGTTTCAAGACAGTGTGGGCTTGTCTGTGTGTGTTTGTGTCTGTGTGTGTTTGTGTGTGCTTGCGTGCCTGTATGCATACCTGTGTTTGCGTGTGCATGTGTTCGTGCATACCTGTTTGTGTGTCTGTGTGTGTGTGCGCGTGTGTGTGTGTGTGTGTGTGTGTGTGTGTGTGTGTGTGTGTGTGTGTGTGTGTGTGTGTGTGTGTGTGTGTGTGTGTGTGTGTGTGTGTGTGTGTGTGTGTGTGTGTGTGTGTGTGTGTGTGTGTGTGTGTGTGTGTGTGTGTGTGTGCTTGTGTGCGTCCACAAAGTACACTATTGAGTAAACATTTTCATTGCGTACCACTAGTATACAAGAGAGAGTATTTTTCATTGCTCTTTTTCATATTAACACATAAATCATGGTTAATGGTGTTTTTTTGTCAGTAATTAGTTGCTAGACAAAGTCCCAACATTTCAGAAGGATAAAAAAAGGGCTTTAAAAGTATGACTCTTTTGACCCCTTAGGGTCAAGTATGCGGGTAAACATGTTGGGTTAAAATATTCACTATATCATGGTAGACATTTAGGCATATTTGTTTTTCTTGAACAGATGACCAGTGTGCAGGAAAAACTCTGCCCTTAAAGGTTGTGACTGGGGTTTGGAGTTTTCCGGGTCAGGTTAAATTGTTATGGAAAAACTCTGGGTAATAGAAATGATGTCAGTGTTGAAGGATATCTTTGTTTAGCTTATTATGACTCTTGTCAGGGTAATAAGGTCTATGATTCCAGGTAGGCAAATGAGGCAATGCATTATGACATCACTTGCCACTGATAAGCCCATTTGATTGGTTAATGTGTAACCAACAGGAGGACACAGAAAAGGATATCAAATGGAGTTTTATTGATATGAGGCACTGGTTCCCCGTATCATGTAAATGTTTTGTGCACAATGTCATGGCATAGTAGCCTGTATATTACATTATAAAATAGGCTTCAATGAGAGTTTAGCCATACCATTTAGCTAGCATAAGCATACTTCTATATACAAAAATAAACACAACATGCAACAATTTCTAAGATGTTACTGAGTTACAGTTCGTATAAGGAAATCAGTCAATTGAAATAAATGCATTATGCACGGTATTTCTGAAATAAATGCATTATGCACGGTATTTCTGAAATAAATGCATTATGCACGGTATTTCTGAAATAAATGCATTATGCACGGTATTTCTGAAATAAATGCATTATGCACGGTATTTCTGAAATAAATGCATTATGCACGGTATTTCTGAAATAAATGCATTATGCACGGTATTTCTGAAATAAATGCATTATGCACGGTATTTCTGAAATAAATGCATTATGCACGGTATTTCTGAAATAAATGCATTATGCACGGTATTTCTGAAATAAATGCATTATGCACGGTATTTCTGAAATAAATGCATTATGCACGGTATTTCTGAAATAAATGCATTATGCACGGTATTTCTGAAATAAATGCATAAATGCACGGTATTTCTGTGCATTCAAATTGCATGTTATACTCCTACCCCCTTGTGTTCATTGTCTGTAGATTTTGCCTACACATTCCATAACCCCACCGCCACCATGGGGCACTCTGTTCACAACTTTGACATCAGCAAACAGCTTGCCCACACAACGCCATACATGTGGTCTCTTGATGTGAGGCCGGTTGGACGTACTGCCAAATTCTCTAAAATGACATTGGATGCAGCTTATGGTAGAGAAATGAACATTCAATTATCTGACAACAGCTCTGGTGGACATTCCTGCAGTCAGTATGCCACTTGCACACTCCCTCAACTTGAGACATCTGCCTCCCGGGTGGCGCAGTGTTTAAGGGCGCTGTACTGCAGCGCCAGCTGTGCCATCAGCGTCCCTGGGTTCGCGCCAAGGCTCTGTCGTAACCGGCCGTGACCGGGAGGTCCGTGGGGCGACGCACAATTGGCCTAGCGTCGCCCGGGTTAGGGAGGACTTGCTCGGTAGGGGTGTCCTTGTCTCATCGCGCACCAGCGACTCCTGTGGCGGGCTGGGCGCAGTGTGCGCTAGCCAAGGTGGCCAGGTGCACGGTGTTTCCTCCGGCGCATTGGTGCGGCTGGCTTCCGGGTTGGATGCGCACTGTGTTAAGAAGCAGTGTGGCTTGGTTGGGTTGTGTTTCGGAGGATGCATGACTTTCAACCTTCGTCTCTCCCGAGCCCGTACGGGAGTTGTAGCGATGAGACAATATAGTAGCTACTACAACAATTGGATACCACGAAATTGGGGAGAAAAAGGGGTCAAATTAAAAATTAAAAATAAAAACTTGTGGCATTGTGTTGTGTGACAAAACAGCGTATTTTAGAGTGGCCTTTTATTGTCCCCAGCACAAGGTGCACCTGTGTAATGATCATGCTGTTTAATCGGGTTTCTTTATATGTCACATCTTTCAGGTGGATGGACAAAGAGGAAATGCTCACTAACAGGGATGTTAACACATTTGTGCAATTATTTTATTTCAGCTCATAAAACATGGGACCAACACTTTGTGTTTATACTTTCGTTCAGTGGACACTGCCAATTACACTAGGGTAATTCAATAGCAGAAAGTCCTTTGGTGAAAACTGTGTAGTTACATAAAGAAAAAGGCTATGTGCATGTATTCAAATTGAATATGTTTGGCATAGCAACGAACAAACAGCACTGAGGAGCTAGCTAGCCTAAAGCACCAACAGGTCTGGAGCCATGCTAAACGTCCAGTGCTAGCTAGTTAGCCCACATACATACAGTATCTCATTGGTATGTGGACTGAGTAGATAGCACTGACTACACCCTTACAGCCAGGAAAGATCTAAAGAGCTAGAGGCTTTTTCCAGGTTTCATCCGATTGCAACAGACAAAAGGTTAATGTACCTGATCATGTTTAACGAGGGGGCCATCATCAATCGCGTGTGCCTGACGTAGTGACATTTCACCAGGGCCAGCGCAGTGACTCGCTGGCATTTGGTACGCAGCAGTAGGAGGAAGATCGGGGTCAGGGTCTGAATCACAAATTATCCCTGTAGGCCTCTCAGACGGAGGGGGAGAATGGAAAAAATAAGATCGATAGAAGGACTCTGGCTGACATTGTGGTGAAGGGACAAAGCCCCAGCCTCACTGACTGGAGGATAACAGGTATGGATGGATAATAGAGATGGATGAATAACAGGGATGGATGGATAATAGAGATGGATGGATGATAGGGATGATAACACAGATGGATGGATGATAGGGATGGATTGATAACAGGGATGGATAGATAACAGGGATGGATGGATGATAGGGATGGATTGGTAACAGGGATGGATAGATGACAGGGATTGATGGATGATAGGGATGGATTGATAACAGGGATGGATGGATGACAGGGATGGATGGATGATAGGGATGGATTGATAACAGGGATGGATAAATGACAGGGATGGATGGATGATAGGGATGGATTGATAACAGGGATGGATAAATGACAGGGATGGATGGATGATAGGGATGGATTGATAACAGGGATGGATAAATGACAGGGATGGATGGATGATAGAGATGGATTGATAACAGGGATGGATAAATGACAGTGATGGATGGATGATAGGGATGGATTGATAACAGGGATGGATAAATGACAGGGATAGGTGGATGATAGGGATGGATTGATAACAGGGATGGATGGATGATAGGAATTGGAGGTCGACCGATTATGATTTTTCAACACTGATACCGATTATTGGAGGACCAAAAAAATCTATACCGATTAAATCGGACGGTTTTTTTCATGTATTTGTAATAATGACAATTACAACAATACTGAATGAACACTTATTTTAACTTAATATAATACATCAATAAAATCAATTTAGCCTCAAATAAATAATGAAACATGTTCAATTTGGTTTAAATAATGCAAAAACAAAGTGTTGGAGAAGAAAGTGCAATATGTGCCATGTAAGAAAGCTAATGTGTCATGTTTGTCATTTATTATCATGTCTTGTCCCTGTGCTCCCCATTCTATTCGTTTCCCTCTGCTGGTCTTATTAGGTTCTTTCCCTCTTTCTATCCCTCTCTCTCCCCTCCCTCTCTCACTCTCTCGCATTCTCTTCTCTCTATCGTTCCGTTCCTGCTCCCAGCTGTTCCTATTCCCCTAATCATCATTTAGTCTTCCCACACCTGTTCCCGATCCTTTCCCCTGATTGGAGTCCCTATTTATTCCTTTGTGTTCCGTTCCTGTCCTGTCGGTTCCTTGTTTAGAATTCACCGTGCTGTGATTGTGTATCGCCCTGTCCTGTCGTGTTTTTAGCCTTCATCAGATGCTGCGTGTGAGCAGGTGTCTCTGTCAAAACGGCCTGCGCACCCTGCGACCTGCAGTCTGTGGCCGCTTCTCCTGTTATTCCCTCTACAGACTAGAGGATTTCTGTTATTCCCTGTTTGGACTTGAATAAACTCTGTTTCTGTTAAGTCGCTTTTGGGTCCTCTTTCACCTGCATGACAGAAGGAACCGACCAAGGAATGGACCAGCGACTTCAGACGCTCGTTACACTGCCGTCGAGATCCAAGGAGCCATGCTCGGCAGACACGAGCAGGAATTGTCTGCTGCTCGCCATGCCGTGGAGAACCTGGCCGCTCAGGTTTCCGACCTCTCTGGACAGTTCCAGAGTCTACGTCTCGTGCCACCTGTTACTTCCTGGCCTGCCGAGCCTCCAGAACCTAGGGTTAATAACCCACCTTGCTACTCCGGGCAGCCCACTGAGTGCCGCTCCTTTCTCACGCAGTGTGAGATTGTGTTCTCTCTCCAACCCAACACATACTCTAGAGAAAGAGCTCGGGTTGCTTACGTCATTTCACTCCTTACTGGCCGGGCTCGAGAATGGGGCACAGCTATCTGGGAGGCAAGGGCTGATTGCTCTAACAAGTTCCAGAACTTTAAAGAGGAGATGATTCGGGTTTTTGACCGTTCAGTTTTTGGTGGGGAGGCTTCTAGGGCCCTGGCTTCCTTATGCCAAGGTGAACGGTCCATAACGGATTATTCTATTGAGTTTCGCACTCTTGCTGCCTCTAGTGAGTGGAACAGCCGGCGAGCAACGCTCGTTTTCTGGAGGGACTCCACGCAGTGGTTAAGGATGAGATTCTCTCCCGGGAGGTTCCTTCAGATGTGGACTCTTTGATTCATCTCGCCATCCGCATAGAACGACGGGTAGATTTCGTCACCGGGCTCGTGGATTGAGAGTTTCGCATCAACGGTGTTTCCCTGCTCCGCAGCAACCATCTCCCTCCTCTGGCTTTGAGACTGAGCCCATGCAGCTGGGAGGGATTCGCATCTCGACTAAGGAGAGGGAACGGAGGATCACCAACCGCCTGTGCCTCTATTTGCGGAGTTGCTGGACATTTTGTTAATTCATGTCCAGTAAGAGGCTTGCCTAGTTAAATAAGAGCCCATCAGTAAGCGGAGGGCTACTGGTGAGCGCTACTACTCAGGTCTCTTCATCTAGATCTTGTACTACTATGTCGGTCCATCTACGCTGGACCGGTTCGGGTGCTACATGCAGTGCCTTGATTGACTCTGGGGCTGAGGGTTGTTTCATGGACGAAGCATGGGTTCGGAAACATAACATTCCTTTCAGACCGTTAGACAAGCCTACGCCCATGTTTGCCTTAGATGGTAGTCATCTTCCCAGTATCAAATTTGAGACACTACCTTTAACTCTCACAGTATCTGGTAACCACAGTGAGACTATTTCTTTTTTGATTTTTGGTTCACCGTTTACACCTGTTGTTTTGGGTCATCCCTGGCTAGTATGTCATAATCCTTCTATTAATTGGTCTAGTAATTCTATCCTATCCTGGAACGTTTCTTGTCATGTGAAGTGTTTAATGTCTGCCATCCCTCCCGTTTCTTCTGTCCCTACTTCTCAGGAGGAACCTGGCGATCCCAGACTGTAGCTTTAACCATTTGACAGGAGTGCCGGAGGAATATCATGATCTGCGCACGGTCTTCAGTCGGTCCCAGCCAACTCCCTTCCTCCTCACCGGTCGTATGATTGTAGTATTGATCTCCTTCCGGGGACCACTCCTCCTCGAGGTAGACTATACTCTCTGTCGGCTCCTTAACGTAAGGCTCTCGAGGATTATTTGTCTGTGTCTCTTGACGCCGGTACCATAGTGCCTTCTTCTTCTCCCGGCCGGGCGGGGTTCTTTTTTGTTAAGAAGAAGGACGGTACTCTGCGCCCCTGCGTGGATTATCGAGGGCTGAATGACATAACGGTTAAGAATCGTTATCCGCTTAAATATGTCATCAGCCTTGAAGATTCTGCAGGGAGCCAGGTGCTTTACTAAGTTGGACCTTCTGCTACGCTTACCATCTCGTGCGCATCAGAGAGGGGGACGAGTGGAAAACGGCGTTTAACACTCCGTTAGGGCATTTTGAGTACCGGGTTCTGCCGTTCGGTCTCGCCAATGCGCCAGCTGTTTTTCAGGCATTAGTTAATGATGTTCTGAGACATGCCTGAACATCTTTGTTTTTGTCTATCTTGACGATATCCTGATTTTTTCTCCGTCACTCGAGATTCATGTTCAGCACGTTCGACGTGTTCTACAGCGCCTTTTAGAGAATTGTCTCTACGTAAAGGCTGAGAAGTGCTCTTTTCATGTCTCCTCCGTTACTTTTCTCGGTTCCGTTATTTCCGCTGAAGGCATTCAGATGGATTCCGCTAAGGTCCAAGCTGTCAGTGATTGGCCCGTTCCAAGGTCACGTGTCGAGTTGAAGCGCTTTTTAGGTTTCGCTAATTTCTATCGGCGTTTCATTCGTAATTTCGGTCAAGTTGCTGCCCCTCTCACAGCTCTTACTTCTGTCAAGACGTGTTTTAAGTGGTCCGGTTCCGCCCAGGGAGCTTTTGATCTTCTAAAAGAACGTTTTACGTCCGCTCCTATCCTCGTTACTCCTGACGTCACTAGACAATTCATTGTCGAGGTTGGCCTTCAGAGGTAGGCGTGGGAGCCATTCTATCCCAGCGCTTCCAAACGATAAGGTTCATCCTTGCGCTTATTTTTCTCATCGCCTGTCGCCATCTGAGCGCAACTATGATGTGGGTAACCGTGAACTGCTCGCCATCCGCTTAGCCCTAGGCGAATGGCGACAGTGGTTGGAGGGGCGACCGTTCCTTTTGTCGTTTGGACAGACCATAAGAACCTTGAGTACATCCGTTCTGCCAAACGACTTAATGCCCGTCAAGCTCGTTGGGCGTTGTTTTTCCTCGTTTCGAGTTTGTGATTTCTTACCGTCCGGGTAGCAAGAACACCAAGCCTGATGCCTTATCCCGTCTGTTTAGTTCTTCTGTGGCTTCTACTGATCCCGAGGGGATTCTTCCTTATGGGCGTGTTGTCGGGTTAACAGTCTGGGAATTGAAAAGACAGGTTAAGCAAGCACTCACGCACACTGCGTCTACCGCGCGCTTGTCCTAGTAACCTCCTTTTCGTTCCTGTTTCCACTCGTCTGGCTGTTCTTCAGTGGGCTCACTCTGCCAAGTTAGCTGGTCATCCCGGTGTTCGAGGCACTCTTGCGTCTATTCGCCAGCGCTTTTGGTGGCCGACTCAGGAGCATCACGCGCCGTTTCGTGGCTGCTTGTTCGGAACGCGCAGACTAAGTCGGGTAACTCTCCTCCTGCCGGTCGTCTCAGACCGCTCCCCATTCCTTAGGACCATGGTCTCACATCGCCTTAGACTTCATTACCGGTCTGCCTTTGTCTGTGGGGAAGACTGTGATTCTTACGGTTGTCGATAGGTTCTCTAAGGCGGCACATTTCATTCCCCTCGCTAAACTTCCTTCCGCTAAGGAGACGGCACAAATCATTATTGAGAATGTATTCAGAATTCATGGCCTCCCGTTAGACGCCGTTTCAGACAGAGGCCCGCAATTCACGTCACAGTTTTGGAGGGAGTTCTGTCGTTTGATTGGTGCGTCCGTCAGTCTCTCTTCCGGGTTTCATCCCCAGTCTAACGGTCAAGCAGAGAGGGCCAATCAGACGATTGGTCGCATACTACGCAGCCTTTCTTTCAGAAACCCTGCGTCTTGGGCAGAACAGCTCCCCTGGGCAGAATACGTCTCACAATTCGCTTCCTTCGTCTGCTACCGGGTTATCTCCGTTTCAGAGTAGTCTGGGTTACCAGCCTCCTCTGTTCTCATCCCAGCTTGCCGAGTCCAGCGTTCCCTCCGCTGTAAGCGTTTGTCCAACGTTGTGAGCGCACCTGGAGGAGGGTGAGGTCTGCACTTTGCCGTTACAGGGCACAGACGGTGAGAGCCGCCAATAAACGAACAGGATTAAGAGTCCAAGGTATTGTTGCGGCCAGAGAGTGTGGCTTTCCATCTGTCACCTTCCTCTTACGACAGCTTCTCGTAAGTTGAAGAACAGTTCATTGGTCCGTTCCGTGTCTCCCAGGTCGTCAATCCTGTCGCTGTGCGACTGCTTCTTCCGCGACATCTTGTGTCGCGTCCATCCTGTCTTCCATGTCTCCTGTGTTAAGCCCTTTCTTCGCACCCCGTTCGTCTTCCCTCCCCCTCCCGTCCTTGTCGTGAGCGCACCTATTTACAAGGTACATAAGATCATGGACATGCGTTCTGGGACGGGGTCACCAATACTTAGTGGATTGGGAGGGTTACGGTCCTGAGGAGAGGAGTTGGGTTCCGTCTTGGGACGTGCTGGACCGTTCACTCATCGATGATTTCCTCCGTTGCCGTCAGGATTCCTCCTCGAGTGCGCCAGGAGGCAATCGGTGAGTGGGGGGTACTGTCATGTTTGTCATTTATTATCATGTCTTGTCCCTGTGCTCCCCATTCTATTCGTTTCCCTCTGCTGGTCTTATTAGGTTCTTTCCCTCTTTCTATCCCTCTCTCTCCCCCTCCCTCTCTCACTCTCTCGCTCTCTCTTCTCTCTATCGTTCCGTTCCTGCTCCCAGCTGTTCCTATTCCCCTAATCATCATTTAGTCTTCCCACACCTGTTCCCGATCCTTTCCCCTGATTGGAGTCCCTATTTATTCCTTTGTGTTCCGTTCCTGTCCTGTCGGTTCCTTGTTTAGAATTCACCGTGCTGTGATTGTGTATCGCCCTGTCCTGTCGTGTTTTTTAGCCTTCATCAGATGCTGCGTGTGAGCAGGTGTCTCTGTCAACTACGGCCTGCGCCTACCCGAAGCGACCTGCAGTCTGTGGCCGCTTCTCCTGTTATTCCCCTCTACAGACTAGAGGATTTCTGTTATTCCCTGTTTGGACTTGAATAAACTCTGTTTCTGTTAAGTCGCTTTTGGGTCCTCTTTCACCTGCATGACATAATGTTTCAGTTCCTTGCTCAGAACATGAGAACATATGAAAGCTGGTGGTTCCTTTTAACATGAGTCTTCAATATTCCCAGGTAAGAAGTTTTAGGTTATAGTTATTATGGGAATTATAGGACTATTTCTCTCTATACCATTTGTATTTCATATACCTTTGACTATTGGATGTTCTTATAGGCACTTTAGTATTGCCAGTGTAACAGTATAGCTTCCTTCCCTCTCCTCGCCCCTACCTGTTCTCGAACCAGGAACACATCGACAACAGCCACCCTCGAAGCAGCGTTACCCATGCAGAGCGAGGAGAATAACTACTCCAAGTCTCAGAGCGAGTGACGTTTGAAACGCTATTAGCGCACACTGCTAACTAGCTAGCCATTTCACATCGGTTACACCAGCCTAATCTCGGGAACTGATAGGCTTGAAGTCATAAACAGCGCAATGCTTGAAGCACAGCAAAGAGCTGCTGGCAAAACGCTGTTTAATTGAATGCTTACGAGCCTGCTGGTGCCTACCATCGCTCAGTCAGACTGCTCTATCAAATCATAGACTTAATTATAACATAATAACACACAGAAATACGAGCCTAAGGTCATTAATATGGTCGAATCAGGAAACTATCATCTCGAAAACAAGACATTTATTATTTCCGTATTTTATCTAACGGGTGGCATCCATCAGTCTAAATATTCCTGTTACATTGCACAACCTTCAATGTATGTCATAATT
>NC_060183.1:70783520-70858520 GCF_021184085.1 Oncorhynchus gorbuscha | reverse complement strand
AATACCTTTTAGTTGAGAGAGATGGGTTTTATTCATTACGGCATGGAATGTAAAACGTTTTAAAACATTTAGCTATGGAATGCGGCTATGAGCGTTTCTTATTGGACAAGTCCAAGTAGTCCCTCCCTGTTTCAGTCAGTTTTCTTCCGTTTGCTGCCTAATGTATACAACCGTGGTATCACTTTCTTGTGCTTTCATATTGAAAAACAGTCATCTCTGGTTTAGGGTTTGGAGTTCTCTGCTGTCTCTACTCTACTGTAACAAGTCATGAGGATTGAGGCAAGTCAACATCATAATCTTGCCACTGGCGTCTGATCTTTCTTCATTCATTCAGCCATTCAGTCAATCTGTTCTCTCTCACACTCACAAATATGATAAACACACTATATACACACTCAAACAAACACATACACAAACACACACACACTTCTTAAGTCACCTCACAGAACAAGAGAGGTCAAAATGGGATGTTTATATAACTGTTGAAAGACAAAAACACACCCAGCCTTCGTTCCTCCTCTCCTTGCATGTGGCTTGTGGCTGTACTCAAACCCCCTGAGTCTCAACCAATGCCCTGTGAAAGTACAACTCCTTCCATACACGCACGCTGGGCCCTTTCCAGCAGTACGCTATAACGGAAAACACTTTCCAGAGCAAATCTTCCCAGAGCTGTGTGTGCTACACACACACATTAACACATATGCACACACACAGGCACGGACACACAGATACATACACACACACAAACACACATACATTTGCTGTAATATGTAGGTATGTGGCTTTAAGCCATAAATGGATCCAGATGGGGCTTGAATAAGCAAGATGTTTACATAGACTGCTTTAATCATTAGAGGGTTGTAATTAAGAGAGGTCTGTAATCAAGAGAGGTCTGTAATCAAGAGAGGTCTGTAATCAGGAGGGCTGTAATCAAGAGAGACGTCTGTAATCAAGAGAGGTCTGTAATCAAGAGAGGTCTGTAATCAAGAGGGCTGTAATCAAGAGAGACGTCTGTAATCAAGAGGGCTGTAATCAAGAGAGACGTCTGTAATCAGGAGGGCTGTAATCAAGAGCGACGTCTGTAATCAAAAGGGCTGTAATCAAGAGGGCTGTAATTAAGAGAGGTCTGTAATCAAGAGAGGTCTGTAATCAAGAGGGCTGTAATCAAGAGAGACGTCTGTAATCAAGAGGGCTGTAATCAAGAGGGCTGTAATCAAGAGAGACGTCTGTAATCAAGAGGGCTGTAATCAAGAGAGACGTCTGTAATCAGGAGGGCTGTAATCAAGAGGGCTGTAATCAAGAGAGACGTCTGTAATCAAAAGGGCTGTAATCAAGAGGGCTGTAATTAAGAGAGGTCTGTAATCAAGAGAGGTCTGTAATCAAGAGAGACGTCTGTAATCAAGAGGGCTGTAATCAAGAGAGACGTCTGTAATCAAGAGGGCTGTAATCAAGAGAGACGTCTGTAATCAAGAGGGCTGTAATCAAGTGAGACGTGGTGACTGCTGGGCTGTGTTGACTGCTGGGCTGTATTGACTGCTGGGCTGTATTGACTGCTGGGCTGTATTGACTGCTGGGCTGTGTTGACTGCTGGGCTGTGTTGACTGCTGGGCTGTATTGACTGGTGGGCTGTGTTGACTGCTGGGCTGTATTGACTGCTGGGCTGTATTGACTGCTGGG
Organism: Oncorhynchus gorbuscha; assembly: GCF_021184085.1. Taxonomy (NCBI): domain Eukaryota; kingdom Metazoa; phylum Chordata; class Actinopteri; order Salmoniformes; family Salmonidae; genus Oncorhynchus; species Oncorhynchus gorbuscha. Next base: position 70,856,843 of record NC_060183.1, on the reverse strand, counting down.
CTGTATTGACTGGTACGTTGTATTGACTGGCGGGCTGTATTGACTGGTGGGCTGTATTGACTGGCGGGCTGTATTGACTGGCGGGCTGTATTGGGCTGTATTGACTGGTACATTGTATTGACTGGCGGGCTGTATTGACTGGTGGGCTGTATTGACTGACGGGCTGTATTGACTGGCGGGCTGTATTGACTGGCGGGCTGTATTAACTGGCGGGCTGTATTGACTGGTGGGCTGTATTGACTGGTGGGCTGTATTGACTGGCGGGCTGTATTGACTGGCGGGCTGTATTGACTGGCGGGCTGTATTGACTGGTGGGCTGTATTGACTGGTGGGCTGTTTCTGCTGAAGACACACATGGCAGTGATTATGGTCCCGTGTTTATCTGAGCTCAGTGAGCCCTCTCTGGGGCTGACTTGTCCCAAATTACAACCTATTCCCTATATAGTGCACTACTTTTGACAAGGGCCCTAATTTTACCAGGTAAGTACAGCAACGAGAGGAAGGGGGATGAATGAGCCAACTGGAAGCTGGGGATGATTAGGTGGCCATGATGGTATGTGGGACAGATTGGGAATTTAGCCAAGAGAACATGTCAGAGTCAAAGGCTAAAGATACACACTCAAACACACACAAATACAAAAGCATGCACGTGCACCAGAGGATGCTGGTAGGAGGAGCTATAGGAGGATGGGCTCATTGTAATGGCTGGAATGGAATTAATGGAACGGAGTCAAACATGTGGTTTCCATATATTTGATGTGTTTTATACCATTCCATTCATTTCATTCCAGTCATTACAATTAGCCTGTCCTCCAATAGCTCCTCCCACCAGCCTCCTCTGCTTTGCACCCACGCTTGCACACACTGGCAGACACAGACACACACTCCCCTCACATGGGTGAATCCAGGTACAGTACAGTATCAAATATCATGCAAACATGAAACTCAAACCACTTACACAAACACAGAGCTGTCAAATATAGTGATGCTCTGCTCTGTAATATGGAACACTTTCCATCCATTACACACACACACACACACACACACACACACACACACACACACACACACACACACACACACACACACACACACACACACACACACACACACACACACACACACACACACACACACACACACACACACACACACACACACACACACACACACACACACACACACACACTTCCCCTTTCTCTGTCTGTTTACTATATGATGCAGTTTCCCACTAGAGCAGCAATATAAACACAATGACAGATTGCGAGTCAGAGAGCTGTCACAACACCCCATCATACCTCCTCCCATCGGAGGTCACGACATGCTCACACAGGCAAGACCCCACAGGCACAGCCAATCAGAGACACTCTTACCGACAGGGTCACAGCATGTCTGGGAAACTGCGTTTGTGCACTCCCTCTGAAACTACCTGTCATCTTTCTGACTGGGAAAGTTCATAACATGACTTTCTCACTAACATGTTTTATTCAGGAGCACGAGTGAACGGGATTTGAACATCAGAAAGTAAATGTTCCAATAATTCCGATGATCAGATGATTCAACCCCATCTGGATCCAGTCTTCTGACTGTTCTTCTGACTGTTCTTCTGACTGTTCTTCTGCCTGTTTTGTTCTCGACCCAACATGCTGTCACAAGTGAGAGTGGATTCCCCTGTACTGTACTGTGTTTGGTTACACAACCCTGTTTGGCAGCTGGACAGATTTATATAGACATAGATAATGTTTCAAAGTAAATCAACTTTAATGAAACCTCTCACTGAGGATATTGTGGGAGGAGAGAGAGAGAGAGAGAGAGAGAGAGAGAGAGAGAGAGAGAGAGAGAGAGAGAGAGAGAGAGAGAGAGAGAGAGAGAGAGAGAGAGAGAGAGAGAGAGAAGAGTTTCAGTAGGATGTACTGGTCAAAATGACAGAATATGTTTTCACTGCTTAATCATTTCTATTTGTCCACATATTGCGAAAAGAGATTACATGGTATTCCTGCATGACTCCGTCCATACACAGACAAGGAATATACTGTGATTCTCTTAAGATGAAATACCCGTGTCATGTTCATTAGACAACAGTTGGAAAAAAAACATACTAAAACAGGGAGGGACTACTTGGACAACCGCTTAGCGTAGCAAAGCATTTTAAAAACGTTTTCCATTGTGTGCCCTAATGTGTGCCCCCAGGATACACTAAATTGATGTGGTGAAAGTCTGAGACATAAGGGATCAATAAGGAAAGCATTTTGGAGATAATTTAAGGAAAGGTATGTTAGGTATCTGGTGTTACCAGAGCATTATAAGAAGATTAACACATTTCTCGTCTGCTGAGTGCCAGGAAATATGCAGATATGTGAATCAATAGAGCAAGGTGTTAGGGGATTGGATCATCTCACCCAGATGTGACTCAGTGTGTCAAGCTGACCTCACAGACCTAACACACAGAAAAAAGCCTTATTACTGAGTAGGACTGGGCAATAAATCAATATCAATAATTAGGTAATTAGGTAAAAAAACATATAGATTCATTTTCAATAATGTCAACATAGAATAATTAGGTACAGCAGTCCATTTCCCTTCTGACACAGCAGGAACGTGCAGAGAAGTGACAATGTGCCCTAAAAACCATTTAAAACCTTGAGTGATGGAGTAACCATTGTTAACCATGAAAAATGAGTGATGTAGGTGAAAACAGTGGCAGTGATAGCCATGGAAAGGAGCCGCTTTCAACTAATAAATTATTGATAAAAAGGGTTAAACTGTTCCAGTAATTTGGAAGTGGTTTGGCTTCTTGAAGTCCGACAAAGAGCAGAGCAATGTTCGGTACAAATTGTGCCGTAGACAGGTGGCTAAGAAGTCTGGTAATACGACAGACCTTTTTCAACATCTGAAGCAAAATCACTCTTTGGAACATGCAGGAAGTTTGAGATTGCACCACGGTATTGATAAACGCCCCTCAAGCTCCAGCCAAGGGATGTTTGCCCAAAGCAGTCAACACTGACATCGCTTATGCCATACAATCAAACATCAAAAAGACGTCACAAATGCTAATATGCATTGCTAAGGACATGCTATCAATTAGCACAGTCAAAAAGGAAGGTTTCAAGACGGTTATGAATTTCATTGACCCCAGGTACATGCTCCCTGGCTGCAAACATGGAACAATTTTCCTTCATGTATAATGTTATGTGTAGCTCACATCATTAAAAAAAATGTAACCTTTATTTAACTAGGCAAGTGTCATGACTGTCCTGCTCGGCTCAGGTTACCGGGGACCACAATCCTACAGAGAGATCTCTCACACCCACCAGAGGAGAAGAGATCAAGGGGTATGAAGATAGTTTTTTTTATGACACCTCACACCCATTATAAATCTAAGGAAGCAGACAAAATTCCTTTGTCCTCTCACTATGGAGAACAGGCTTCAGAACATTAACATGCAATAAATGGACTTTGGGACAATGGGTTTTCGTCAGCCACAATGGTGGTAATGACAATAAATGGACTTTGGGACAATGAGTTTCGTCAGCCAAAATGGTGGTAATGACAATAAATGGACTTTGGGACAATGAGTTTCGTCAGCCACAATGGTGGTAATGACAATAAATGGACTTTGGGACAATGGGTTTTCGTCAGCCACAATGGTGGTAATGACAATAAATGGACTTTGGGACAATGAGTTTCGTCAGCCACAATGGTGGTAATGACAATAAATGGACTTTGGGACAATGGGTTTCGTCAGCCACAATGGTGGTAATGACAATAAATGGACTTTGGGACAATGGGTTTTCGTCAGCCACAATGGTGGTAATGACAATAAATGGACTTTGGGACAATGGGTTTTCGTCAGCCACAATGGTGGTAATGACAATAAATGGACTTTGGGACAATGAGTTGTCAGCCACAATGGTGGTAATGACAATAAATGGACTTTGGGACAATGAGTTTCGTCAGCCACAATGGTGGTAATGACAATAAATGGACTTTGGGACAATGGGTTTTCGTCAGCCACAATGGTGGTAATGACAATAAATGGACTTTGGGACAATGGGTTTGTGTCAGCCACAATGGTGGTAATGACGAAAGTTGTAATATGAAAATTAATGTCATTTTTGTTTTGTTATTAAAGGTTAAAGGACGACGTTATAACGAAAACAGTGTACATTTAAGAGTCCTAGTATACGCTTGATGTTTATACATTGTACATTGGGTGGAAAATGTCCAAATCAAAGAGAATGTTTTGGTAAAGATGAAATGTGAAGTTAGTTGTCTAAATTGGATCTGAGTGAAATCCAGACCTTGCCTTGTAACTTGGTGCGTCCAGAGAATTGCCCTAAAGGTGGTTACGCCCACTTCTGACCTGAGGGTATAAGACATGTGAGTTAAAAATGTACATGTGAGACTAAGTGACCCGAGCTGCAGCCAAGGTCTGAGTAGTCAACAAACCCCAAACGTAACACGAGGTTGAAGACAAAGGAACCTTCTTCTATCTATGCTACGGATGAGTAGTCAACAAACCCAAAACGTAACACAAGGTTGAAGACAAAGGAACCTTCTTCTATCCATGCTACGGATGAGTAGTCAACAAACCCAAAACGTAACACGAGGTTGAAGACAAAGGAACCTTCTTCTATCCATGCTACGGATGAGTAGTTAACAAACCCCAAACGTAACACGAGGTTGAAGACAAAGGAACCTTCTTCTATCTATGCTACGGATGAGTAGTCAACAAACCCAAAACGTAACACGAGGTTGAAGGAACCTTCTTCTATCCATGCTACGGATGAGTAGTCAACAAACCCAAAACGTAACACAAGGTTGAAGGAACCTTCTTCTATCCATGCTACGGATGAGTAGTCAACAAACCCAAAACGTAACACGAGGTTGAAGACAAAGGAACCTTCTTCTATCCATGCTACGGGTGAGTCGCTGCGTCTAAGAGGGTGAATTTAGAACCGGCCACCCGGTCACCACTCTTCATTGAATCGTGCATCTCCACTGCTTTTATTCCTACGCTGTGAGCCCTGAGCTACATGCTGGCTGTCCCCAGAAGACCCCTTTCAGAACAATGGCGAGGAAACAGACACTAATACAAAGGACACTGACATTGTGAGGACAATCAGAGTGCGCCATCCGAGAAGCCCAAAACCCCATCGGAGACCCAACACGTAATTACATCATTATATTCTGACACATAAGAATGGCAGTTCGGGACAAGGATAGGGTTCAAATAAGCATAGCTGACAAATGCACCCAAATGTATATTTCTCTTGTGTACTTTCTCTTGTTCTCTCTCTTTTAAATCCCCATTTTGGGTAACACACGTCATAATGTGTTGGCCCGTTGTACTAAGTTATAATCAATAGCCTAAACTGTGTTTTTGTGTATGTGTATGTTATATTATCATTTTAGCTTGTTAGTAAATAAATAATCAACTAAAATTGGTGTGGTATGAACTCATTGGTGGGACTCGGGTTTGTGCAGATTCCCAGATTATGCGACGTTCAGAATGAGACTGTAGAGGAAATTGATTAATTAGCGACTGTTTTAAAATCGATATTCTGATATTCTTGGAGTTAATTTGGGAAATAGAAACTCAATAAAACCACATTTCCCATGGTGCCCCAGGTTAATGAGTGAATAACTGCCTGATTCATTTAATCACACAATTATAAACCACTAATCATTCAATGAGCAGCAGTCACCACATTAACCAATACAACGTCACGACACAAGTCAGTTAAGAACAACTTCTTACTTACAATGATGGCCTATTGAGTAACAGTGGGTTAACTGTCTTGTACAGGGGTAGAACAACAGATTTCTACCTTGTCAGCTCGGAGATTCAATCTAGCAACCTTTCGGTTACTGACCCAACGGTTTGTTCAGGCATTCTTGAGTCTGAAGCAGATATGCACCTTTTAAACAAGATTTGATTAATATTGTGATAATTATCGTTATTGAATGAAAAAATATATAGATATCGTGATAATTTATTTGCCATATCACCCAGCCCTATATTACTGAGTGCTACTGACTGGCTGATAACATGGGAAAATGGTACTGAGCTGACTGCATAGACTAACACAGGAAATAGCAGTTTTGATGGAGGTGTGGTAACATATTTTCTATTGGCTGTATGGAAGTATTCAACAAGCAATTGTGAAATGGTGGTTGGCTCTAGCTAGTAATATCCTTTCATTATCCCTTTTCAGAAAAATGTGTAACTCCATGATGTATAGACCTTTACTGGTTGGTTTTAGTGCAGGTGGCTAATGCAGGAACAGTCTGTCATCCCCCAGGCTATCAATATGTAGCTCATCTCTTCCTCTCTCAGGCTTCTGATAGTCTGATTATGTATTAATGTCAACATCAACACAGTAGGCTATTACAGGGACAGATTGGCACACTAATCTAACCGCAGCTTCTGGTCAGCGGGGTGGTGGCACCGGGATCCTCATCTCTCCCAAGTGGTCATTCTCTCTTTCTCCCCTTACCCATCTGTCTATCGCCTCCTTTGAATTCCATGCTGTCACAGTTACCAGCCCTTTCAAGCTTAACATCCTTATCATTTATCGCCCTCCAGGTTCCCTCGGAGAGTTCATCAATGAGCTTGATGCCTTGATAAGCTCCTTTCCTGAGGACGGCTCACCTCTCACAGTTCTGGGCGACTTTAACCTCACCCACGTCTACCTTTGACTCATTCCTCTCTGCCTCCTTCTTTCCACTCCTCTCCTCTTTTGACCTCACCCTCTCACCTTCCCCCCCTACTCACAAGGCAGGCAATACGCTCGACCTCATCTTTACTAGATGCTGTTCTTCCACTAACCTCATTGCAACTCCCCTCCAAGTCTCCGACCACTACCTTGTATCCTTTTCCTTCTCGCTCTCATCCAACACCTCCCACACTGCCCCTACTCGGATGGTATCGTGCCGTCCCAACCTTCGCTCTCTCTCCCCCGCTACTCTCTCCTCTTCCATCCTATCATCTCTTCCCTCTGCTCAAACCTTCTCCAACCTATCTCCTGATTCTGCCTCCTCAACCCTCCTCTCCTCCCTCTCTGCATCCTTTGACTCTCTATGTCCCCTATCCTCCAGGCCGGATCGGTCCTCCCCTCCCGCTCCGTGGCTCGATGACTCATTGCGAGCTCACAGAACAAGGCTCCGGGCAGCCGAGCGGAAATGGAGGAAAACTCGCCTCCCTGCGGACCTGGCATCCTTTCACTCCCTCCTCTCTACATTTTCCTCCTCTGTCTCTGCTGCCCAACAACCTGCCCGCTTGACCCTATCCCCTCCTCTCTTCTCCAGACCATTTCCGGAGACCTTCTCCCTTACCTCACCTCGCTCATCAACTCATCCCTGACTGCTGGCTACGTCCCTTCCGTCTTCAAGAGAGCGAGAGTTGCACCCCTTCTGAAAAAACCTACACTCGATCCCTCCGATGTCAACAATTACAGACCAGTATCCCTTCTTTCTTTTCTCTCCAAAACTCTTGAACGTGCCGTCCTTGGCCAGCTCTTCCGCTATCTCTCTCTGAATGACCTTCTTGATCCAAATCAGTCAGGTTTCAAGACTAGTCATTCAACTGAGACTGCTCTCCTCTGTATTACGGAGGCGCTCCGCACTGCTAAAGCTAACTCTCTCTCCTCTGCTCTCATCCTTCTAGATCTATCGGCTGCCTTCGATACTGTGAACCATCAGATCCTCCTCTCCACCCTCTCCGAGTTGGGCATCTCCGGCGCGGCCCACGCTTGGATTGCGTCCTACCTGACAGGTCGCTCCTACCAGGTGGCGTGGCGAGAATCTGTCTCCTCACCACGTGCTCTCACCACTGGTGTCCCCCAGGGCTCTGTTCTAGGCCCTCTCCTATTCTCGCTATACACCAAGTCACTTGGCTCTGTTATAACCTCACATGGTCTCTCCTATCATTGCTATGCAGACGACACACAATTAATCTTCTCCTTTCCCCCTTGTGATGACCAGGTGGCGAATCGCATCTCTGCATGTCTGGCAGAAATATCAGTGTGGATGACGGATCACCACCTCAAGCTGAACCTCGGCAAGACGGAGCTGCTCTTCCTCCCGGGGAAGGACTGCCCGTTCCATGATCTCGCCATCACGGTTGACAACTCCATTGTGTCCTCCTCCCAGAGCGCTAAGAACCTTGGCGTGATCCTGGACAACACCCTGTCGTTCTCAACCAACATCAAGGCGGTGGCCCGTTCCTGTAGGTTCATGCTCTACAACATCCGCAGAGTACGACCCTGCCTCACACAGGAAGCGGCGCAGGTCCTAATCCAGGCACTTGTCATCTCCCGTCTGGATTACTGCAACTCGCTGTTGGCTGGGCTCCCTGCCTGTGCCATTAAACCCCTTCAACTCATCCAGAACGCCGCAGCCCGTCTGGTGTTCAACCTTCCCAAGTTCTCTCACGTCACCCCGCTCCTCCGCTCTCTCCACTGGCTTCCAGTTGAAGCTCGCATCCGCTACAAGACCATGGTGCTTGCCTACGGAGCTGTGAGGGGAACGGCACCTCAGTACCTCCAGGCTCTGATCAGGCCCTACACCCAAACAAGGGCATCCACCTCTGGCCTGCTCGCCTCCCTACCACTGAGGAAGTACAGCTCCCGCTCAGCCCAGTCAAAACTGTTCACTGCTCTGGCCCCCCAATGGTGGAACAAACTCCCTCACGACGCCAGGACAGCGGAGTCAATCACCACCTTCCGGAGACACCTGAAACCCCACCTCTTTAAGGAATACCTAGGATAGGATAAGTAATCCCTCTCACCCCCCCCCTTTAAGATTTAGATGCACTATTGTAAAGTGACTGTTCCACTGGATGTCATAAGGTGAATGCACCAATTTGTAAGTCGCTCTGGATAAGAGCGTCTGCTAAATGACTTAAATGTAATGTAAATGTAATGTGTGTGTCAGGGCTGTGATGATGGGTCAGTAATCTGAGGTCAAGGGCATCTGATCACCCTGAGGGGAGCAGTCCAGTCTAGCTGTCCCTCTATTAGTGTCATATCACACAGGGGTCACAGAGGCCCCCCCCCACACACACGGAGAGCCCCTACCCACACACACACAGAGAGCCCCTCCCCACACACAGAGAGCTCCTCCCCACACACACACACTGACAGAAAGAGATCCCCCCTCCGCCCACACACAGAGAGAGCCCCCCCACACAGAGAGAGCCCTCCGCCCACACACACACAGAGAGAGAGCCCCTCCCCGCACACACAGAGAGCCCCTCCCCACATGCAGACAGAGAGCCCCCCCCCCCCCCCCCACAGCTTCTGGAGTGTGTTCATGTGTAGGTCTGTGGTAGTTGAATTGAAGAAGGAGGGTTGTGTCATGGGTTATTTTTATCAGACTGGGGGGAATAGGCCCCTGACTGCCTCTTCTCAGCAGACAGCCGAGACTAGACTGGCTCGAACATCTGGGGGAGACATCTTGGGAACAGACCTGGGTTCAAATACTACTGGAAATCATTTCAAATACGTTAGCTGTGTTTGATTGAGCTTGCCTTGCAAAATTGAACCAATAAAATAGTCTGAAGAGTTTAAACCCCACCCATTTGGCACTTGAGGCAGACTAAAGTACTGTAAACCCTGAAAGTATTTGAAATATTTAATATAGTTTGAACCCTGGTCTGCAAGAGAAGTAGTTCTGGAGTAGATTCCTCTCAAAGGCTTTGGGGATGTCTCCAAATGGGATTTAAATGCTTCAACATCTGAATTATTTAAAAGAGTAAAGCCAAGCTGTTAGTGGATGCTGTTAACACAGCGAGGGAAGCAAGATATGATTTGCTTCAACCAGCTATAAATTAACCAGACAATCTGTCAATAAAGCAAGCCAAGCTTCATAATCTGTCAATAAAGCAAGCCAAGTTACATAATCTGTCAATAAAGCAAGCCAAGTTACATAATCTGTCAATAAAGCAAGCCAAACTACATAATCTGTCAATAAAGCAAGCCAAACTACATAATCTGTCAATAAAGCAAACCAAGCTACATAATCTGTCAACAAAGCAAGCCAAGCTACATAATCTGTCAATAAAGCAAAGCAAACTACATAATCTGTTAAAGCAAGCCAAGTTACACAATCTGTCAATAAAGCAAGCCAAGCTACATAATCTGTCAATAAAGCAAGACAAGTTACATAATCTGTCAATAAAGCAAGCCAGGCTACATAATCTGTCAATAAAGCAAGCCAAGTTACATAATCTGTCAATAAAGCAAGCCAAGTTACATAATCTGTCAATAAAGCAAGCCAAGCTACATAATCTGTCAATAAAGCAAGCCAAATGACATAATCTGTCAATAAAGCAAGACAAGTTACATAATCTGTCAATAAAGCAAGCCAAGCTACATAATCTGTCAATAAAGCAAGCCAAACTACATAATCTGTCAATAAAGCAAACCAAGCTACATAATCTGTCAATAAAGCAAGCCAAGCTACATATCAACCATGCAGCCTATACTGTGTGTTGTCTGAATGTCACGTGTGTGTGTTTGTGAGTGTTGGTCCATCTGCCCGTTTGGATGCAGTATTTGCTGGCCGTTCAGCACAAGTGTGTCTTGCTCGCTCTCTTTCTGTCCTTGTTAGCCTGGCTATTTGTCTGGCTTGGAGTCTGTGTGTGTGTGTGCGTGTGTGTACACAGGCTGTGTGTGCAAGTGTGTGTGTGGGTGCTTGCGTGTGTGGATTCAAGAGCACACAGACAAACTCCACATGGACAAAATCTGTTGATCTCCAGGTATCTTGAGGGTCCTTGTGAGACATCGAAAAAAAAATACAAAATATTTCAGCACATAAGAGCCCCAGTCTGGGGCCCAGGGTCTCTTCTGATCGTCTTTAATTACCTCCGGTCTGAGAGGGACTATTTCACAGGTCTCTACAATCTAGCACTGAGTTCTGAGCAGAGTATGAACACTCTCTCTGAGGACACACACACTCTCTCTGAGTACAGAGAATAAATCAACTTATACGAAGAAGGCTGTAATTTGAAAGTAAGTGCTCCACAGAGCGCTGTGCCCATTGCGCCCACACACCATTGCTTATGCATGCTTCTATTCTGAAAGTGCGACCCACCCACAGAAGACCTCCGACACCTCGAACATGTCTACAGACACACACACATACGACTCAGAGAAAAACAAGAATGCACTAAAGTCGTTTATACAAATATACAGGACCAGTCAAACACTTGGACACACCTACTCATTCAAGGGTTATTTTATTTTAACTATTTTTTACAATCTAGAATAATAGTTAAGACATAAAAACTATGAAATAACACATATTGAATCATGTAGTAATAAAAACATTTTTTAAAGTGTTAAATGAATCCATATATATTTTGATTTTAGAGTTTTCAAAGTAGCCACCCTTTGTCTTGATGACAGCCTTGCACACTCTTGGCACTCTCTCAACCAGCTTCATGAGGAATGCTTTTCCAACAGTCTTGAAGGACTTCTCACATATGTTGAGCACTTGTTGGCACCTGTTGAAAAACAAATGATAGTCCACTAAGCGCAAACCAGAGTGGATGGCGTATCGCTGTAGAATGCTGTGGTAGCCATGCTGGTTAAGTGTGCCTTGAACTCTAATTAAATCAACAGTGTCACCAGCAAAGCACCCCCACACCCCCTCCTCCATGCTTCACGGTGGGAACCACACATGGAGATCATCTGTTCATCTACTCTGCTTCTCACAAAGACACACCGGTCTGATGTTCATTGCTTGCATTTCTCGGCCCAAGCAAGTCTCTTATTATTGGTGTCCTTTAGTAGTGGTTTCTTTGCAGCAATTCGACTATGAAGGCCTGATTCACGCAGTCTCCTCTGAACAGTTGAAGTTGAGATGTGTCTGTTACTTGAACTCTGTGAAGAATTTATTTGGGCAGCAATTTCTGAGGCTGGTAACTTTAATGAACGTATCCTCTACAGCAGAGGTAACTCTGGGTCTTCCTTTTCTGTGGCTGTTCTCACGAGAGCCAGTGAAGAAACTTTCAAAGTTCTTGAAATTTTCCAGATTGACTGACCTTCATGTCTTAAAGTAGTGATGGACTGTTGTTTATCTTTGCTTATTTGAGCTGTTCTTTCCATAATATGGACTTTTGTTTACAAATAGGGATTTGTTCTGTTAACCTGTTCTGTATGCTCAAACGCATTAAGGAAAGAAATACCACAAATTAACGTTTAACAAGCCACACCTGTTAATTGAAATGCATTCCAGGTGACTACCTCATGAAGCTGGTTGAGAGAATGCCAAGAGTGTGCAAAGCTGTCATCAAGGCAAAGGGTGGCCACTTTGAAGAATCTGAAATATATTTTGATTTATTTAACACTTTTTTGTTTACTACATGATTCCATATGTGTTATTTCATAGTGGTGATGGCTTCACTATTATTCTACAATGTAGAATACAGTAAAAATAAAGAAAAACCCTGGAATGAGTAGGTGTGTCCAAACTTTTGATAGATAGATAGATAGATAGATAGATAGATAGATAGATAGATAGATAGATAGATAGATAGATAGATAGATAGATAGATAGATAGATAGATAGATAGATAGATAGATAGATAGATAGATAGATAGATAGCATGGTAAAAACAGAAGGTCACACATTTACATATAAAATAAGGTATGCAATTAAAATATTTATCTGAATTAAAGTTTTGGCAACAGTGCAGAGGATATAAAACGTAAACATGACCTTATGTCACAGATATGGACACTGAAGCCCAGGACAGCATAAATATTAGTCTAAACCACAAAAGACCATTGACAATAAATCTGTTAGTCGCATATGAGTTATGTACACCATCAAAACCTGATTATATTAGGCTATGTATTGTGTGGGGGACGGATAAAATGACCATGTAATCAAATGTATTTGACAGACTTCTAATCAGTGCCATGGCTGACAGTGAGGAAGGGAGTTATGGGTGCCATCTAGCGACGAGACCGGGGAGTGAACTTGACAATAAGTGAACGTGAGTGAGTGTTAGGCTATAAATAAGATCAGAATTCCTCTCTATTCCACAGTTGAAGATCAACGGTGTGCATTTCTGTCCAGTGTAGATACATGTACCATATGCATATTGTGCGCTACATACTGTGGGTAACGGTATGTAGCCTACAGTCTGGTACTACAAACTGGCAGGCGAAGAGAACACTTGACATTTTCATCGCCCCCCCGCTACCTTTGATGCGCAAGACAACAGACATGCCCCCTGCGTGGACGAGTGGTGGACTCCCGAATGGAGAGAGTCCCTTCGGGTGTGCACAGCATACAACTCACCCCGTCATGCTGTGCTTGTCGGTGCCCTCTCCACGTGGGAGCACCTCGAATGAACTGATAATAGGCTGATCTGTGCGCCTCTCCGATCGATGAACCACACACAGAGCGCATGGATTACTGCTGTAGGCTAATATATAACATTGATAACAGTGCACCAGATAGTGATTTTTGCACCACCAGAAGTGACAGACACCCATGTGCGTAACGGTCCAAAATATGGGCGCACAGTTGTGGAGACAATTTCATTAGCTCGATTTTAAATAACACAACATCCAAAAAGACAGTACGCATTGAAACGCATGTTCGGTTATAACGTTTCATGCTCATCTAAATAAAATTCAGCAATACCACAGACATTTCACAAAATCCCACAGTCTGCAGTTAACTGTAGCCTACAATGAAACATTGATCAGTTCGAATTGACAGTAGGCTAACGTAATAGACCGGGTTCGCAGAGTGAACCCGCATGTTTATTTTGGGCATTCCTCGAGCTCTGGAGGAGCACGTTCACTTATGCCCAAAAAAACACCACAACCGCAGTCCACGGAGAGATAGGGTCGGTATATATCAAGGGTCACTTTTCCCAAGCAAACATGTGCCGTTTCAAATGTTACGGGAAGCCAGACCATAACCAGTTTCGAATGGCGCGGAGTGGTGAGCCGCGAGTTTATACCCAGAATGAGCCCCCATCACCCCGTGCGTCACCTACCTCGAACTAATCTCAAAACTGCACCCTTTCCGAAGGAGCAGCGCTCTCTTCCGCATGATGCCCGTTTTGTCCCGGCCGAGGTACACATTTATATCCGAATTCATGGGTGCCGGACGAGCAGGCAGGTATTTCCTCCGTAAAAACAGATATGCTTCTTCCTTCCACTTAGTCGGACGGCGACAGGAGCGAGGACGGAAAGAGGCGGAAGAAAGGCTCACCCCCAAAAAAGAGAGAATAGACTACCAAACTCGCCTCCGTTGGTAAAGGGAAAGTGAGGCAGAGACTTCCCTCAGCTAACAAAGACGGGACCAAAAGCTGGAGTGCAGCATGGCTAGTGGTTTGCTCCTCCTCTCCTGAACTCCATAAGATAGAAATTAGATACCGTTGGTCTCTCGGTTCCAGAGCGAGTTACCGTTACGTAATTGGTAACCCTGACAGGATTCGAGTCCCGGGCAGACTAAGAAAACAGTAACGGTTTTAAATTGAGTCCTTCCATCTGTTTCTAGACTCTTGAGCCTATAAAATGGGCTGTTGATTCATATACCAATGGTTCTGAATAGGCAAAAATCATGAATTGCTCCCCAAGGTCTTCATTAAGGTGAGCATCCATTAGACTGTCTCCAGGGCCGTTTGAAGCTGTGGTAGAACAGATCTGCTGTTTAAACATACCAAATCCCATCTAAACAGAACTGCAGCAAGCACTGCTGAGAGGAATGTCTGGGAGCAGGTGTGTGTACCAACCACTGAATTAGTTTGGCCTGAGGGATCATAAGTTTGTGTCACAGGTGTGACTAACTGCTCTGTAATCAAGTTAGTCATGTTATTAGTTCATTGACAAATTGATTGAACACCTGAATTGTAGTTAAGTTGTGTTTCTCTCTGAAGTGTGGCCCCCCCCCCAGCGGAGGGATGCAGTCCAGAGGTATGGTGGGTTCTGGGAGTATGGGGGAACACAAGATGGACTCCAGGCCTGCACCACCTCTCCGCCTGTGCCTTTTTTTTGTTACTTCGGTTGTTAGTTTCAGTTTAAATGGCATGGTTTGTCAATGTTCCTGGGCCAGTGAGGAAGCCACTGCTGAAAGGTTAACTTTGTAAACCATGCCCTGTGATGTATTAAATGCGGAAACGGGTCCTGTGTGTTTGGTCTGTTCTTCCCTCTGCCTACTCAACCCAGATTGTGAGGTGTTTTAAGTGGTGAGGTCATGACGTTAAGGATGCTTTTGAGGACAGGCAGCAGCAGATGACACACTTGACAAACAGACAGACCCTTGGGAAACGTGTTCTCATACACATCACCTAAACGGGCTAATCGGCAGACAATCGCAAACATTTGGCCAACGTAGGCTACATCTCTCTGAATATAACTGATTCTGTAAGCACAAATAAACTACATTTAGCCCAATGTACCTTAGAAAAGACAAGTGTCATTGGTAGACGTTATGCATCACTCCACTTCTGAAACGCTGCAGCCTGCGACCCACACAAGCACTTGTCTTTTCTACCATACATTTGGCTTTATGTTAACAGCCTATAGTACTTTCTTTCTGTTTGAGGATAAGGAACCTGCACTCCTTGAAGGATCACACACAGGATTTGAGCAATGCCGAGAGCATATATAAATCTGAATCCTCAACATCCGATCATGATTCAACCAGTGATTCGACACAAACTGAACGTGTCCTAAGGGTGTGGGAAAACATTGGTTGAATCATAGATTCATTATTCAGAAACATATGTTATCCAGAGAGCTGTAAGTGGTAGAATGAACAACTCACTCACTGTTTCACTCATGGAATTGCTTTTCCATTTTCATAAATCTTTTGATATGGTCACTTCTTTTTGCTGTGGAAGGTAGTGTTCTTTTCCCTTCATACTCCTCAAACCTCCATGCATTTCTTCTCCATACTACATGCTGACCATTTAGTACCCCGCCGTAGATATCATGTACTCTAGTGAATACTTATCATATACAGTTGAAGTCAGAAGTTTACATACACTTAGGTTGGAGTCATTAAAACTCGTTTTCAACCACTCCACAAATGTCTTGTTAACAAACTATAGTTTTGGCAAGTCGTTTAGGACATCTACTTTGTGCATGACACAAGTCATTTTTCCAACAATTGTTTAGAGGCAGATTATTTGACATATAATTCACTGTATCACAATTCCAGTGGGTCAAAAGTGTACATACACTAAATTGACTGCCATTAACCAGCTTGGAAAATTCCAGAAAATTATGTCATGGCTTTAGAAGCTTCTGACATCATTTGAGTCAATTGGAGGTGTACCTGTGGATGTATTTCAAGGTCTACCTTCAAACTCAGTGACTCTTTGCTTGACATCATGGGAAAATCAAAAGAAATCAGCCAAGACCTCAGAAAAAATGGTAGACCTCCACAAGTCTGTTTCATCCTTGGGAGAAATTTCCAAGTGCCTGTTCATCTGTACAAACAATAGTACGCAAGTATAAACACCATGGGACCACGCAGCCGTCATACCGCTCAGGAAGGAAATGCGTTCTGTCTCCTAGAGATGAACGTACTTTGGTGCGAAAGTGCAAATCAATCCCAGAACAACAGCAAAGGACCTTGTGAAGATGCTGGAGGAAACAGGTACAAAAGTATCAATATCCACAGTAAAACGAGTCCTATTTCGACATAACCTGAAAGGCCGCTCAGCAAGGAAGAAGCCACTGCTCCAAAACCACCATAAAAAAAGCCAGACTATGGTTTGCAACTGCACACGGGGACAGATTGTACTTTTTGGAGAAATTCCTCTGGTCTAATGAAACAAAAATAGAACTGTTTGGCCATAATGACCATCGTTATGTTTGGAGGAAAAAGGGGGAGGCTTGCAAGCTGAAGAACACTATCACAACGTGAAGCACGTGGGTGGCAGCATCATGTTGTGGGGGTGCTTTGCTGCAGGAGGGACTGGTGTACTTCACAAAATACATGGCATCATGAGGAGGAGAAATTATGTGGATACATTTTCCAAATGGACAATGACACCAAGCATACTTCCAAACTTGTGGCAAAATGGCTTAAGGACAGCTAAGTCAAGGTATTGGAGTGGCCATCACAAAGCCCTCACCTCAATCCTATAGAAAATGTGTGGGCAAGCAATGAGGCCTACAAACCTGACTCAGTTACACCAGCTCTGTCAAGAGGTATGGGCCAAAATTCACCCAACTTATTGTGGGAAGCTTGTGGAAGGCTACCTGAAATGTTTGGCACAAGTTAAACAATTTAAAGGCAATGCTACCAAATACTAATTGAGTAAACTACTGACCCACTGGGAATGTGATGAAAGAAAGAAATGCTGAAATAAATAATTATCTGTAGTATTATTCTGACATTTCACATTCTTAAAATAAAGTGGTGATCCTAACTGACCTAAAACAGGGAATTTGTACTGGGATTAAATGTCAGGAATTGTGAAAAACTGAGTTTAAATGTATTTGGCTGAGGTGTATGTCAACTTCTGACTTCAACTGTAATATCAGATTATTATTACATTACATATCAGCCCCCCTCAACTGCCCACCTCCATCAAAATACACACATGTCCCCTTCTGTACAGTCCTATGATCAGTGAGTAGGAATGTTTTGGTGAGGGTTTGCCCAAACGTGACTCACACTGGCAGACCAGCTGCACAGGGAGTCTGGAGTCATCTGGATCTGCTCTGGTTGGAACACAACAGTTTGTGATTGGATGGAGGACTACATCCTGCAGCTCTGATTGGTTGGAGACTATCGTTTGTTTGTCTGATTGGGTGGAAGACTGCAGGCTGCAGCTCTGGTGAGGCGCCAACTCACTGACTCCACTGTGACTCACCCCTCATGGCCATTGATCGCTGAGTTGACCGTACAATCAAACAAACAGATATCACACTCTCCAACATTTTTATCGTTGAAGACTACTGAATTGGCCGCATTTCAGATATGACATCATCAAAAGGTCTCAGGTTTTTTAGTGGAAATGACGTGTTCGCTTCAAAGTCAAACAAATCAATCTGGCAAATGATATACCTGGCAAGTCTCCCTGGATAAAAATGAAACAGCGTGTTGTTTCAATCATTTTCACCTTTGATTGGAATTCCTGGAATCGTACAGCAGGATGCCTGTTGTGAGATAATTGCACAGAGGACAGAGAGACTGGGAGCTCTAGTGTGTATTTTGTCCATATACAGAAGCCTCCAGTACAGGAGCCATAGAGTCTCTCCAGCCACCTGCCTGCTCAATATGCTAATGAGATTAGCTCGGGTCTGGCCACATGATGTCATCATTCACTACTGCATTAGACTGGCACTGTAACAAGATGAGTAAAATTGGTGTTCATAAATCATGTATGAGCTGTAAATATGTACAAGGTTTATGACAGGTGGAATTCTGTGTAGATTAGAGATGGAGCTCTGAGCATTGTATGAGAGACATGGAGGAGAAATAGTTAAGGAATGGAGGAATAGTGTGTTTTAACGGCTTTTCTTATATCCACAATGCCTCCTGACTAATCTCTCTCTCTCACACACAAAGACACACACACACACTATGCCTTCCTCAATGGCTTTCTTTCCCCCCTCTATCTCTGTCTCTATTTCATTTCAAATTTAAAGAGCTTTATTGGTATGGGAAACATACAGTAACATTCAAAAGTTTGGACACATTAACTCATTCCAGGGTTTTTCTTTATTTGTACTATTTTCTACATTGTAGAATAATAGTGATGACATGAAAACTATAAACTATAAATACATATGGAATCCTGTAGTAACCAAAAAAGTGTTAAACAAATCAAAATGTATTTTATATTTGAGACTCTTCAAAGTAGCCACCCTTTGCCTTGATGACAGCTTTGCACACTCTTTGCATTCTCTCAACCAGCTTCATGCGGTAGTCACCTGGAATTCATTTCAATTAACAGGTGTGCCTTGTTAATAGCTCATTTATGGAATTTCTTTCCTTCTTAATGCATTTGAGCCAATCAGTTGTGTTGTGACAAGGTAGGGGTGGTATACAGAAGATAAGACCAAGTCCATATTATGGCAAGAACAGCTCAAATAAGCAAAGATAAATTACAGTCCATCATTACTTTAAGACATAAAGGTCAGTCAATCTGGAAAATTTCCTCTATAGGAAAGTAAGACCCAGAGTTACATCTGCTGCAGAGGATAAATTCATTTGAGTTAACTGCACCTCAGATTGCAGCCCAAATAAATGCTTCACAGGATTCAAGTAACAGACACATCTCAACATCAACTGTACAGAGGCCATGATTCAACTGTAAATCAGGCCATGATTGAATTACTGCATAGAAACCACTACTAAAGGACACCAATAATACGAAGAAACTTGCTTGGGCTAAGAAACAACGCGAGCAATGGACAATAGAACGGTGGAAATCCATTGTTTAGTCTGATGAGTCCAAATCTGAGATTTTTGGTTCCAACCTCCGTGTCTTTGTGAGATGCAGAGTAGGTGAATGGATGATCTCTGCATGTGTGGTTCCCACCGGGAAGCATGGAGGAAGAGGTGTGAGGGTGTGGGGGTGCTTTGCTGGTGACACTTGATTCATTTAGAATTCAAGGCACAATTACTGTAACCAGCATGGCTACCACAGCATTCTGCAGAGATACGCCATCCCATCCAGTTTGCGCTTAGTGGGACTAGCATTTGTTTTTCACCCGGAAAATTACCCAACACACCTCCAGACTGTCTAAGGGCTATTTGACCAAAAAGGAGAGCGATGGAGTGCTGCATCAAATTACCTGGCCTCCACAATCACCACAATGGTTTGGGATGAGTTGGACCACAGAGTGAAAGAAAAGTAACCAACAAGTGCTCAATACTAATGAGGAATGCTTTTCGAACAAACAGTTTATTTACATAAGTATTCAGACCCTTTGCTATGAGACTCAAAATTGCATCCGTTTTCCAATGATCATCCTTGAGATGTTTCTAAACTTAATTGGACTCCATCTGTGGTAAATTCAATTGATTGGACATGATTTTGAAAGGCACACGCCTGTCTATATAAGGTCCCACAGTTGACAGTGGATGTCAGAGCAAAAACCAAGCCATGAGGTCGAAGGAATTGTCCTTAGAGCTCGGAGACAGGATATTGTTGAGGCACAGATCTGGGGAAGGGTACGAAAACATTTATTCAGCATTGAAGGTCCTCAAGAACACAGTGGCCACCATCATTCTTAAATGGAAGAAGTTTGGAACCACCAAGACTCTTCCTAGAGCTGGCCGCTCAGGCAAACTGAGCAATCGGGGGAGAAGGGCCTTGGTCAGGGAGGTGACCAAGAACCCAATGGTCACTCTGACAGAGCTCCAGAGTTCCTCTGTGGAGATGGGAGAACCTTCCAGAAGGACAACCATCTCTTCAGCACTCCACCAATCAGGCCTTTATGGTAAAGTGGTCAAATGGAAGCCACTCCTCAGTAAAAGGCACATGACAGCCCATTTGGAGTTTGCCAAAAGACACCTAAATACTCTCAGACCATGAGCAACAAGATTATCTGGTCTGATGAAACCAAGACTGAACACTTTGGTCTGAATGCCGAGTCTGGAAGAAACTTGCCAACATCCCTACGGTGAAGCATGGTGGTGACAGCATCATGCTGTTTTTCACCAGCAGGGACTGGGAGACCAGTCAGGAGCGAGGTAAAGATCAACAGAGCAAAGTACAGAGAGATCCTTGATGATAACCTGCTCCAGAGCACTCAGGACCTCAGAATAGGGCGAAGGTTTGCCTTCCAACAGGACAATGACCCTAAGCACACAGCCAAGACAAAGCAGGATTGGCTTCGGGACAAGTCTCTGAATGTCCTTCAGTGGCCCAGCCAGAGTCCGGACTTGAACCCTATCTAACATCTCTGGAGAGACTCTCTCACTGCACAATCCACTGTCTCATCAGCCCAACCAGGCAATTTATAAACTTGATCTCCATTGTAAAAAAGCATCTATACTTTATATATCTCCCTTCTTTTAGACTAGCATTTCATTTTCAATAGCATTCAGGGAACCGACGGAGGGTGTCTCTCATCGAACTCCTTCAAAGTATGGCAGGTTTCTACTTTTTCTAGTGTTTTTCAAAAATGTTCTTACTCTGTTTGTTTTGTGCATTACTCCATACACCCGGGCAGAACTGTTGGAATATGAATTGATGGGATCTCACCGTCCACCTGACCTTCCCACATCCCCGGAGACCGTGGTGCAATGGGCTAGCTTCTCCGGTGAGACCTCGGGCTGCCTGGAAGTCCTTCCAGAGAAAATGAAAAGGAGACGCAGACGCTAAAACAGACCTGGTGCGGTCTTAGTGACATTAAAACGCTGGGTGACCGCGTCCTCCATTTACAGAGCAAACTACTCGCCAATGTTCAATCATTAATGAATAAATTTGACAACCTGAGTGAGGATATCCTTCCTGGGGGACATCAGATCCTGCACCATGCACTGTTTTGTGAGACTTGGTTTTAATCTGACATCCAAATGGATTATTTACAACCAATGGGTTTGACAGTTTTTTAGCTGATAGGAAGTGGACTCTGCTTTATGAACAACGTGTGGTGCGACAGGGAAAATGTACAGGAAGTTGCGAGCTTCTTTGCTCTCCACTCGGAATACCTGGTCATAAAATGTCACACTTTTTAACTTCCAAGAGAGTTCTCAGGGATTATCGCCATGGCTGTGTACATCCCGCCCCAAGCAGCACCCAAAAATGCTCCCAAAAATCTTAATTCGACCCTGAACAAACTGGAGACCGCATATCTGGAGGCAGCGCTCATTGTCGCGGGGGACTTTAACAAAAGTAATTTGAGGACTGTGTTCCAACTCGCAGAAATTCAATGCTTGACCACTGTTATATGCCTTATAGACATGGGTATAATTCCCTCTACCGCCCTCCTTTCAGTAAATCTGACCATGACTCCATTTTGCTTCTCCCCGCCTACAAACACAGACTCAAAATGGAAGTTCCGGTAGTCAGGTCTGTACAAAGCTGGTCCGACCAATCAGAATCCATGTTCCAAGACTGTTTTAATCATGTGGACTGGAATATATTCCCAGTCAACCTCTCGGGATAACATCAATGAATATGCCGACTCAGTTACTAGATATATTATTTTTTTATTAGATGTGTCTTTCAAAACTTTTCCAAATCAAAAAACACACAGAAGGAATTCCTGTGAATCCTGACTCCTCAAATAGACAAGCCTGTTAATTACTGGATGTGGTCTCAGTGGGTCTGACTCCCCTGAGATGACTAGCTAGCTGAGAGAAACCACAACTCTACATCTGCCTCTCTCTTACAACATGGACATTGGAGAATCATGAATGGGTGACATGATTAGTCTTTAGGCAATAAACATGGATATCAGCATATGCACAAGCAGACAACCGTGCACAAACAGACACACACACACACACACACACACACACACACACACACACACACACACACACACACACACACACACACACACACACACACACACACACACACACACACACACACACACACACACACACACACACACACACACACACACACACACACAGGGGAAGGGGGGATCGGGGGAGCAGAGGAGGATGTGAGGAGGGGGGGAGAGGAAGATGAGGGAAGGACCATGGGGTATGAGAGACGGGATTGAGCAAAGACATTTCAGAACACAGCAGCACCCTGTGTATAAAAACACATCAAAATACACTCCACCAAAAGGGAAGTTCACAGGGATTTCTTCTTCTTGTTCCCTCGTTTCTGTGTGAAAGAAGCCATGTGGGTCTCTGTAGTTCTGACTGTTGCTGGGGTAAAGGGAGACAGAGGAATTCCCTTTTCCCATAAAGAAGAGTTAAATAGATTTTAGGCTGGCGATTGGGCATGGTGTCAGAGGTTTGTCAATGAGAACTGTGCTGGAGGCCTTTTCCCTGGGGATCCCAGAGATAATTGAGGGAAACAGATATTATGAGGTGCTGGCAGGCCCACATACAGACAGATGTACACACACACACACACACACACACACACACACACACACACACACACACACACACACACACACACACACACACACACACACACACACACACACACACACACACACACACACACACACACACACACACACACACACACACACACACACACACACACACACACACACACACACACACACACACACACACACACAGAGAAATGGCTGTTGCCTGTAGTCACCCTTAATGGTGAACTAATTGACTATCAGGGGACATTTATTAATGCAGACTTGTAGAGGCTTTAGATGTGGTGTGTGTTTGTGTGTGGTGTGTTTTTGGTTTTACTATCCTGTGGGGACCAGAATTCCACATAAGTATAATAAAACGTGGAACATTTGGACAAGTGGGGCCATTTTGCCGGTCCCCACAAGGAAAAGGCTATTTTAGGCTTAGGAGTGATTTTTCGGGTTACAATTAGGGTTAGGTTTAGGGTTTATGAAAAATAGGATTTTGAATAGGAATTAATTGTTTAGTCCCAACAAGGAGAGTAAAACAAGTGGGGTCCTTAGGGTCCGGCTCAGTTCGACTACGCTAACCGGAGGGAGGAGACATCAATGAACAAGGTCATTTTAAGTAAATCTCCTTCCGTTTCCGTTATGACTTAATTAACATGGATGAGCGCTGTGAAGTTGTGCTTCTGATTGATGTAGAGTGGCTGTTATTGTTCAGATTATCTACCATCTCCAAGCATTTCACAATACCCACAATAACATCTTCTAAATGTGTGTACGTGACCAATAAAATGTTATTCTATCTGATGATCTGCCATCTCCAATGAGTGGATGGTTTGCATGCTAGTGTAGGCCAGCATATAGAATTACTCTACAGTCCATCCATGCTGTCAAATAACACCATAATAAAAGTAATTGATCAACCTAACAGAGCAATTCTACTACATATTCTATGTAACAATAGTTCCCTTATGTAATAGGATAGTGATAGACACTGTCATAGACAATGTGCACCTTATTTGTGTGTACACTAAAACAGCCCTGTGACCTCAAAATGTGCCCTCAAGGTCATCCCAGCCAGGCCAATAAAAACAAAAATGTGTAGGCAGCTATTAGTCAGTGAAACAGCATGTGTGGTGTGTGTAGTAGGAGAGGAGACAACACGGAACAGCCTGCATAGAGACAGCAGCTAGACAGCATCTCTCTCTCTCTCTCTCTCTCTCTCTCTCTCTCTCTCTCTCTCTCTCTCTCTCTCTCTCTCTCTCTCTCTCTCGCTCTCTCTCTCTCTCTCTCTCTCTCTCTCTCTCTCTCTCTCTCTCTCTCTCTCTCTCTCTCTCTCTCTCTCTGCCTGGTGGTGGGGGGTTGTATGTTGGCACGACATTAGGAGAGTAGAGGGGTCGTGGGGGAGAACTAGAAACACTTGTCATGTCTCAGTGTTTTAATCACTCCCTATGCATACTGAGATGCAGCATCTTTGCCCTGTGGGGATGGAGTTATTGTCCATATCATTATATGATCCCCTTGTGCATCAAAGAAAGCCTCTTACTGGTCATATCCCTGGAAGAGCTGTCGACACACAGCGGTTGAGTGGAAAACTAGGGCAGATTTAACGTTGATTTTGTTCCTCACAGAGGGGCAAAAACTCTTAGATGCTAATGTGACTTATCCACAGCTGTGACCTGATGGAGTTGTAGTGAATTCCAGTTCAAACAGAAATGGGATAGTTCATCACTGATGAATAGCTAGACTGGAGAAATAAGGGTTCTTGCAGGATTCTCTTCACTCAAGTTGAAGATTTTCCTCTGTCACAGTCATTCTAAAGGCTAGGGTTGTTGGCTTGAGCCTGGTCAAAGTTAATGTTATTGTAAGAAAAAAAAGTATGGTGCCAATGAAACTGAATTTGGCTTGATAGCATCTGAAGTGGCATCAGGAGGCTACTAATGCTAACGTTAGCATTAGGATTGCTGTAGCGCAGCAGATGTGAAATCACAAGCTAGTTAGCAGTGTTCGCTAGTAGCAGCCATCGTGCAGTGACCACAATCTGTGAGATCTAAAGTCGACTGTCGGCTACAGAGTGGCAAGCAATCTGTCTGACTGTTTTGTCTGACACATGAGGATTTCCTAATATAGATGCCGTAAAACATTAGCTTTGTCAGCTAGTGTGGTTGTTGGTTGACTTTGAGTGATGTTGTGGTATTGTTCAGAAGGTTCCAGACTCCTGGGTTTGCTTCCCTGGACGGGAGAACAGAGACAAATCTCACTGTTTAGTTGAGCTTCGGTACCCTGCTTCCAAGGTGGCCACCTCGCTAAACAATAAAACTATTTTGAGGCATATAGTTGAATGTTGTAAATATTATCAAATTGGAACTGAATTAGGGCTGGTTTCCATCCTTATCGCTGAAGCATCACGGAAGATCCGCATAAAAATGTAAAGGTAATTTATGATTGAGCCGACATATGCAGCGTTTTACATGAATGCAGTCTCCGCGACCACGTAAATGTTGTCATTATTCACTCTATACAGCTGATTTTCAGCAATACGGACTTAATAGAGCCCTTAGTTTGGCTCCGCAAAACGTGTATTGGCGTATTGATTGAGTTGTTTGCTGGGGTGGTAGACAATGTCCACAAACAATCACGGAAAAACCATGAATAATTCATCATAATGCTTCTTAGAAAATGGAGTTGCGTTTTTAACGGCAGTGAATAAAAGAGTGATAAACAAAGAGAAAAGTAGTGGTTGGCTCTGACAACTTGCAGTTACTTTGTCTGCCATCTCTTTATATATTCACATCTCTGCCTTCTGGGCGATATAGTGAATGATTCATCTCTTTCTAGCTGACACGGAAAAGATACAGGAGAGCAAGGGGTGATGACAATACAGGTTTGATGCCAACCCAGGTCTTGGCTGAATGTCTTGGTGTCATCTCTGGTGCCAAGTTTGAGGATGCGGCCGTGGTGGTGACATTCAGTTTAATGCCAGTGCTGGCACGTGTTTCATTGTTTGGATGGTGAGGGTGGCAGAGATAACTGGCAGAGTGGGCACAGGTGTCAGCATCTCAGGATCCTATGGGCACTGGGGAGTGTCTTGGCTGGCACTGCCACTGCCAAGAATTACTGCAGAGAGCAGAATCCAAATAGGGATAGAGAAAGAGAGAGAGATGAGACTGTGATTCAGCCCTGTTTTTTTATCATAGTTTTGGTCTGGATGGTGTTTTTATCATAGTTTTGGTCTGGATGGTGTTTTTATCATAGTTTTGGTCTGGATGGTGTTTTTATCATAGTTTTGGTCAGGATGGTGTTTTTATCATAGTTTTGGTCAGGATGGTGTTTTTTTACCATAGTGGTCTGGATGGTTTTTTTTACCATAGTGGTCAGGATGGTGTTTTTTTACCATAGTGGTCAGGATGGTGTTTTTTTACCATAGTGGTCTGGATGGTGTTTTTACCATAGAGGTCTGGATGGTGTTTTTTTACCATAGTGGTCTGGATGGTGTTTTTTTACCATAGTGGTCAGGATGGTGTTTTTTTATTGTTGTTTTGTTCTTGGTGTTGTTTTGTTTCCATGTGTTTGATACCATTCCGTTGGCTCCGTTCCGGCCATCATTATGAGCTGTCCTCCCCCCAGCAGACTCCACTAATGTGTGTGTGTCCAAGTGCCAGACATAAGCTAAACGATGCAAAAGTCCACCCCAAATAAGGTAAAAACACCATCCATACCAAAACTATGGGCCTCTTATACAACAACTATTATTAGCATTGGCTCAAGCTAATGTTGTTGAGGGCGGCAGCTAATGTTGTTGGGGGTGGCAGGTATCCTAGCAGTTAGAGCGTTGGACTTGTAACCGAAAGGTTGCAAGATAAAATCCCGAGCTGACAAGGTAAAAATCTGTCATTCTGCCCCGAAGAAGGTAATTTACCCACTGTTCCTAGGCCGTCATTGAAAATAAGAATTTGTTTTTAACTGACTTGCCTAGTTAAATAAAGGTAAAATAAATAAAAAATCTTGAACTGCTGTGACACATCTGTAATGAACAGGTGCAGCTTGACCATTTGAGGTTGACTGTTGAGTCACACTGAGGTTAGGTTGACTCTTAAGGGCATCGTTGCTGTGGTGAAGAGGAGCCTTTGTTTACTTTTGCCTCTTTTAGCTTATGTCTGGCACTTGGACACACATCAATGGAGGCTGAAGATAATCATAATGATAGCTGGAACTAAGCGAATGTAATGGCATCATGTATTTGATACCATTCCACTCATAGCGCTCTAGCCATTACCACAAGCCCGTCCTCCCCAATTAAGGCGCCACCAACCTCCTTTGACACACACACACACACAAAGGATCAAAGAGCATGCAAAATCAGGAGGCAAATAGCCTATCTGAAATGCGAAAGCACACACACACACACA
Source organism: Oncorhynchus gorbuscha (assembly GCF_021184085.1). Lineage (NCBI taxonomy): Eukaryota > Metazoa > Chordata > Actinopteri > Salmoniformes > Salmonidae > Oncorhynchus > Oncorhynchus gorbuscha. Next base: position 70,829,422 of record NC_060183.1, on the reverse strand, counting down.
CACACACACACACACACACACACACACACACACACACACACACACACACACACACACACACACACACACACACACACACACACACACACACACACACACACACACACACACACACACACACACACACACACACAATGTACACACAGCAAAATGACAGAGCATGGATGTGTCTGTTGGTAGGCAAAATGATTTACGAGGAACACCTGGGCACAGCAGGGAGAGTACAGTACAATGGGTCACGACAGCTACCATAATACACCAAAAATATGTACCAGACAGAGCTACCATATTACACCTAAAATATGTACCAGTTAGTTATAATTAGTCTTCTACTAAAAATAATATCTGAACATCAATGTTAGCCATTAGTGTCATTAGTGCCCACTCAAAATGCATAGAGTAATTATGGGAGAAAGATTTGGGTCTGAGATGACGGTCTGAGATTTGGGCCTGAGAAGAGGCATGTATGTGGGTGAGCTGTGGTTCTTTCTAAGAAAAAGGGAATAAGAATGGAGGTAGGTGGTTGTGTTCATCAACCTAATTTCACATCTGAGCCAACTGTAAGCCCTAGAGTGAGTTGGCCGTGTTCAATACTGTCCAATATCATAGATCTGTAATTAACTAAGGCAATTCTGACTCATAGATGTAGAGTATAATCACAAAGCAGAGCCACTCTAGCCTGGGCGTTTCCGATCTCTTGCCAATTCTTTGTGTGGCATGACATTTCCATAAGGAGTTGGCAAAAGCACAGAAACAGACTAGCAGCCAGGCTAGGGTCAGTCCTGATCGCTCATACCATCCATTATAAACCTCTGTAGCCCAGCTGCTGAAGTGTCACAAAGTGAGCCTGATGTCACTCGCTCCCCATACAGACAGGTAATGGATAAACCGCAAAAACATCCCTGCTTCCTGTTTTGGTTGGCTGCCACAGTTACGTTGATAGATTATCCTAAGACCAATATGATAACAATAAGGGATGCAACACTGATGGATGGAGTAGACTACTCATGTCTGAATTTGCTCTCCAATGGCAATTACAGATTATCATCAGTCACAGCGTTAATCTGTTTCAACACCATTTAAGACTACTGGAAGCCTATTGATTTAACTAAAGTGGAAGAATGGCGGTCTGAACATTAACATTTTAGAACTACTGATTCCATGAGTAGACTTTGCAGAAGCTGCTGAAGAGAGTTCACTTAGTACTCTGCCTGGAGTGTACATCTGTGAGCTAACATCCCATTCACACATTTGGGATTTTGGAATGTCCCTATTTGGGTTTAGCTCTGAAGTGTCTCCCGTCCCACTCTCTTAATTTAAGGCGTTTTAATAATACAGTGTGATGGATTCAGATTAGGCAGCGGCCTTAGGGACATGGTGAACAAGGAACTCACTGGGATTATATACTCAGCTGTGTTTATGGATGGATAATTGTGTGTGTGTGTGTGTGTGTGTGTGTGTGTGTGTGTGTGTGTGTGTGTGTGTGTGTGTGTGTGTGTGTGTGTGTGTGTGTGTGTGTGTGTGTGTGTGTGTGTGTGTGTGTGTGTGTGTGTGTGTGTGTGTGTGTGTGTGTGTGTGTGTGTGTGTGTGTGTGTGTGTGTGTGTGTGTGTGTGTGTGTGTATGTACATCTCTGTATGTGGACCTGCCTGCGCATCATAATTTCTCTGTTTATTAATTATCTCTAGGATCCCCAGGGAAAAGGCCTCCAGCTCAGTTCTCATTGAGAAACATGTAATCATGGCCAAACCTCTGTCACAGTTCTTATGGGATTACTCTATCTCAGTTTTCCCCAGCAACAGTCAAAACAGCCCCACACAGCTTCTTTCACACAGAAACCCTCAAAACAAGAAGAAGAAGAAATCCCTGTGAATTTCCCTGACCATAATCCATTGTACGTCTACTTGTCCATCTGAGAGGGAGAGAAGAGCCAGAATAATGTGTGATAGAGAGGGCTAGAGAGCAGTTGCTTCGCGAGCTATCTTTAACTGAAAATTAATGATCTAAGTGATTGATAGTTGGTATTCAGCAGTTATAAAAGTATACCTTATTTACTTTGAAGAACTACTAAAATAGTGATTTTGTCAGACAGCATAGGCAGCAGCTCTCTAGACTTGTAATGAAATAATAAAGTCATCAAATAAAACAAATGTAATATACACAACTGAAATATTTTATTAAAGTCATGTGAATAAATTATGGTTAATAAGTGATAAGCAGGGACTTTCATCATGGGACTTTTATTAATTGTTTTGTGACAGCATTCAACCCACATAATGCATAGTGCATTTAATAAAATAAATACAAATAATAAAAAACATTGAATATTTTTTAAATAATCAAACCGAAACCAAATCGGCCTCAAAAAGCCCGAATCGCTCAGCACTACCTCCTTCCCTCCTTCCCTCCTTCCCTCCTCTCCTGCCCCATCCTCTCCTCTCCTCCCCTGCCCCATCCTCTCCTCTCTCTCCTCTCCTGCCCCATCCTCTCCTCTCCTGCCCCTGCCCCATCCTCTCCTCTCCTCCCCTGCCCCATCCTCCTCTCCTCTCCTCCCCTGCCCCATCCTCTCCTCCTCCCTCCTCCCCTGCCCCATCCTCTCCTCCTTCCCTCCTCCCCTGCCCCATCCTCTCCTCTCCTCTCCTGCCCCATCCTCTCCTCTCCTCTCCTCCCCTGCCCCATCCTCTCCTCTCCTCTCCTGCCCCATCCTCTCCTCTCCTCTCCTGCCCCTGCCCCTGCCCCATCCTCTCCTCTCCTGCCCCTGCCCCATCCTCTCTCTCCTCTCCTGCCCCTGCCCCATCCTCTCCTCTCCTCCCCTGCCCCATCCTCTCCTCTCCTGCCCCTGCCCCATCCTCTCCTCTCCTCCCCTGCCCCATCCTCTCCTCTCCTGCCCCTGCCCCATCCTCTCCTCTCCTCTCCTGCCCCTGCCCCATCCCTCCTCTCCTCTCCTGCCCCTGCCCCATCCTCTCCTCTCCTGCCCCTGCCCCATCCTCTCCTCCCTTCCCACATCCTGCCATATCCTTCCCTCCTCCTTTCCCATACCGTCCAGTGTTCCACTGATCCTGAATCATTCAGAATGTTATTTTTTACCCTTTCATTTTACTCTCCTCTCTGGCTGGATCACACAGTGCTCCCACATCTGGCGTAGCAGTGAAGACGTATTTGTTTTGTCCACTCGTGTACTTTTGTATTTTTCGTATTTTTTTTATATATATATATATATATATATCAATTTATTTTCAATATCTTTTCAGATTTTTTCATTCGATTACACCTTCCGGTAACCTGCCTCACCCAATGTGATACGGAATCGCTATTATTTGCAATTTTAGAACACATTCAAGAATCTCCAGAAGCTAACCAGCTAATTAGCTACAAGCTATTTCGTCATTGTTAGACACTGCTAGCGGCTTTTACCTTCTGCACAGACACCAGCCCTGTTTTTAGCCTGGACAATACTCGCCAGTCTACCAGTATCGGACTGTCTCTCCACAACAACGCCAGATTCCTGCTGTAATCCCTGGACCACTACTTCTGATCCTGACAGCTAGCTTGCTCACAGCAAGCTCGCTCACAGCTAGCTTTCACTCACCGTGGCACCCAGTACCGAAGCTATCCCTGAGGCCCACCTCCCGGCCTACTCAGCTGTTCACCCGAACCCCACTCATACACGGCTAGATCCCAAAACTCCACCAGAACCTTGCTGTAAACTCTGGACCTCGGCACCGGATCACGTTTGCAACCGATTGGAAATAGTGGCTAACGCCACTGCCACGAAGCTGGCACCAGTTAGCCGTGAGACAGGCACATCTCTCGGCTAGCAAACTAAATTCCACAATACCTCTTTCGCCATCTGGCTTGGATTCTCTGTCGACAAGGCGCCCCGCCGCACCACCACGACTGGTCTGCCGACGAATACTCCATCCGCTGTGCCTTCATCCGGCCTCCATCGGAGCAGACGCTCCTACTAGCTCAGGGCTACTAACTTTAAACGCTGTGTCGCTAGCGTAGTGGCGACTCCCCTGTTCCATCTACTGCTGCCCCCTGAACACTATGATCACTTGGCTACATAGCTGATGCCTGCTGGACTGTCCATTAATCACGGTACTCCATTCTGTTTATTAATTTTTATCTGTCGGCCCCAGCCGCGAACTCTGTGTGTAGTTAATCTGACCCTCTCTGCCGAGTCATAGCCATTTTACCTGCTGTTGTCGTGTTAGCTGATTAGCTGTTGTTTTAGCTAGCTCTCCCAATCAACACCTGCGATTACTTTATGCCTCGCTGTATGTGTCTCTCTCAAATGTCAATATGCCTTGTATACTGTTGTTCAGGTTAGTTATCATTGTTTTAGTTTACAATGGACCCCCTAGTTGCCTCCTCATACCTCCTTTGTCCCACCTCCCACACATGCGGTGACCTCACCCATTACAACCAGCATGTCCAGAGACACAACCTCTCTTATCATTACGCAGTGCCTGGGCTTACCTCCACTGTACCCCACACCCCACCATACCAGTCTGCTCATTATGCCCTGAATATATTCTACCACGCCCAGAAATCTGCTCCTTTTATTCTTTGTCCCAAACGCTCTAGGCGACCAGTTTTGATAGCCTTTAGCCGCACCCTCATCCTACTCCTCCTCTGTTCCGCGGGTGACGTGGAGGTAAACCCAAGCCTTGCATGTCCCCAGGCACCCTCATTTGTTGACTTCTGTGATCAAAAAAGCCTTGGTTTCATGCATGTCAACATCAGAAGCCTCCTCCCTAAGTTTGTTTTACTCACTGCTTTAGCACACTCTGCCAACCCTGATGTCCTTGCTGTGTCTGAATCCTGGCTTAGGACGGCCACCAAAAATTCTGAGATTTCCATACCCAACAATAACATTTTCCGTCAAGATAGAACTGCCAAAGGGGGAGGAGTTGCAGTCTACTGCAGAGATAGCCTGCAAAGTAATGTCATACTTTCCAGGTCCATACCCAAACAGTTCGAACATCTAATTTGAAAAATGAATCTCTCCAGAAATAAGTCTCTCACTGTTGCCGCCTGCTACCGACCCCCCTCAGCTCCCAGCAGTGCCCTGGACACCATTTGTGAATTGATCACCCCCCATCTAGCTTCAGAGTTTGTTCTGTTAGGTGACCTAAACTGGGCTATGCTTAACACCCCAGCAGTCCTACAATCTAAGATAGATGCCCTCAATCTCACACAAATCATCAAGGAACCCACCAGGTACAACCCTAAATCTGTAAACAAGGGCACCCTCAGACATTATCCTGACCAACTGGCCCTCCAAATACACCTCTGCTGTCTTCAATCAGGATCTCAGCGATCACTGCCTCATTGACTGTATCCGCTACGGGTCCACAGTCAAATGACCACCCCTAATCACTGTCAAACGCTCCTAAAACACTTCTGCAAGCAGGCCTTTCTAATCTACCTGGCCCGGGTATCCTGGAAGGATATTGACCTCATCCTGTCAGTTGAGGATGCAGATCATTCTTTAAAAGTAACTTCCTCACCATCTTAGGTAAGCATGCTCTGTTAAAAAAAAAAATGCAAAACTAAGAATAGATTTAGCCCCTGGTTCACTCCAGACCTGACTTCCCTCGACCAGCAGAAAAACATTCTGTGGCGGACTGCAATAGCATCGAATAGTCCCCACGATATGCAACTGTTCAGGGAAGTCAGGAACCAATACACGCAGTCAGTCAGGAAAGCAAAGGCCAGATTTTTCAAGCAGAAATTTGCATCCTGTAGCTCTAACTCAAAAAAGTTCTGGGACACTAAAGTCCATGGAGAACAAAAGCACCTCCTCCCAGCTGCCCACTGCACTGAGGCTAGGTAACACGGTCACCACCAATAAATCCATGATAATCGAAAACTTCAACAAGCATTTCTCAACGGCTGGCCATGCCTTCCGCCTGGCTACTCCAACCTCGGCCAACAGCTCCACCACCCCCCGCAGCTACTCGCCCAAGCCTCCACAGCTTCTCCTTTATCCAAATCCAGATAGCAGATGTTCTGAAAGAGCTGCAAAACCTGGACCCGCACAAATCAGCTGGGCTTGACAATCTGAACCCTCTATTTCTGAAACTATCCGCCGCCATTGTCGCAACCCCTATTACCAGCCTGTTCAACCTCTCTTTCATATAGTCTGAGATCCCCAAGGACTGGAAAGCTACCGCGGTCATCCCCCTCTTCAAAGGGGGAGACACCCTGGACCCAAACTGTTACAGACGTACTGTATATCCATCCTGCCCTGCCTATCTAAGGTCTTTGAAAGCCAAGTCAATAAACAGATCACTGACCATCTCGAATCCCACCGTACCTTATCCGCTGTGCAATCTTGTTTCCGAGCCGGTCAAGGGTGCACCTCAGCCACGCTCAAGGTACTAAACGATATCATAACCGCCATCGATAAAAGACAGTACTGTGCAGCAGTCTTCATCAACCTGGCCAAGGCTTTCGACGCTGTCAATCACCATATTCTTATTGGCAGACTCGGTAGCCTTGGTTTTTCTAATGACTGCCTTGCCTGGTTCACCAACTACTTTGCAGACAGAGTTCAGTGTGTCAAATCGGAGGGCATGTTGTCCGGTCCTCTGACAGTCTCTATGGGGGTGCCACAGGGTTCAATTCTCAGGCCGACTCTTTTCTCTGTATATATCAATGATGTTGCTCTTGCTGCGGGCGATTCCCTGATCCACCTCTACGCAGACACCATTCTGTATACTTCTGGCCCTTCCTTGGACACTGTGCTATCTAACCTCCAAACGAGCTTCAACACCATACAACACTCCTCCCGTGGCCTCCGACTGCTCTTAAACACTAGTAAAACCAAATGCTTGCTTTTCAACCGTTCGCTGCCTGCACCCGCACGCCCGACTAGCATCACCACCCTGGATGGTTCCGACCTAGAATATGTGGACATCTATAAGTACCTAGGTGTCTGGCTAAACTGTAAACTCTCATTCCAGACTCATATGGGGCGGCAGGGTAGCCTAGTGGTTAGAGCGTTGGACTAGTAACTGGAAGGTTGCGAGTTCAAACCCCCGAGCTGACAAGGTAAAAGGCTCTGTCGTTCTGCCCCTGAACAGGCAGTTAACCCACTGTTCCCAGGCCGTCATTGAAAATAAGAATGTGTTCTTAACTGACTTGCCTGGTTAAATAAAGGTAACACACACATATCAAACATCTCAAACAATCCAAAATAAAATCTAGAATAGGTTTTCTATTTCGCAACAAAGCCTCCTTCACTCACGCCGCTAAACTTACCCTAGACTATCCTACCGATCCTCGACTTCGGCGATGTCATCTCCAAAATGGCTTCCAATACTCTACTCAGCAAACTGGATGCAGTTTATCACAGTGCCATCCGCTTTGTTAATAAAGCACCTTATACCACCCACCACTGGGACCTGTATGCTCTAGTCGGCTGGCCCTCGCTACATATTCGTCGCCAGACCCACTGGCTCCAGGTCATCTACAAGACCATGCTAGGCAAAGCTCCGCCTTATCTCAGTTCACTGGTCAGGATGGCAACACCCACCCGTAGCACGCGCTCCAGCAGGTGTATCTCACTGATCAGCCCAAAAGCCAACACCTCATTTGGCCGCCTTTCCTTCCAGTTCTCTGCTGCCTGTGACTGGAATGAATTGCAAAAATCGTTGAAGTTGGATACTTTTATCTCCGTCACCAACTTTAAACATCTGCTATCTGAGCAGCTAAACAATCGCTGCAGCTGTACATAGTCCATCGGTAAATAGCCCACCCAATTTACCTACCTCATCCCCATACTGTTTGTATTTATTTACTTTTCTGCTCTTTTGCACACCAGCATCTCTACCTGCACATGACCATCTGATCATTTTTCACTCCAGTGTTAATCTGCTAAAATTGTAATTATTCGCCTACCCCCTCATGCCTTTTGCACACAATGTATATAGACTCCTTTTTTCTTTACTGTGTTATTGACTTGTTTATTGTTTACTCCATGTGTAACTCTGTGTTGCTGTCTGTTCACACTGCTATGCTTTATCTTGGCCAGGTTGCAGTTGTAAATGAGAACTTGTTCTCAACTAGCCTACGTGGTTAAATAAAGGTGAAATAAAAAATAAATAAAAGGTGCAACCAGATTGCTGTGTGTGCATTCGTGGATGTCTGTTTCTGCATATGCATGTTTAATGCCCAAAGGCTAATCATGTTACCCATTCATGAATATTCAATGTCCGTGTTGTGTTGAACTGTTCTACTCTTACTCCTACTTTTACACTTACCTCTACTACTGTTACTACCGCTACTACTACTACTACCACCACCACCACTACTACTACTACTACTACTATTATTATTATTGCTACTACTACTACTACTAATGCTGCTGTTACTACTACTACTACTACTACTGCTGTTATTAATACTGATACCACTACTATTATTGCTACTGCTACTCCTACTATTACTACTACTGTTACTGCTGTTACTACTACTACTGCTGTTACTACTACTGCTACTATTATTGCTACTGCTACTATTATTGCTATTGCTACTACTACTACTACTACTACTACTAATGCTGCTGTTACTACTACTACTACTACTACTACTACTACTGCTGTTATTAATACTGATACCACTACTATTATTGCTACTGCTACTACTACTACTACTACTACTACTACTACTACGTGATACCTCTGCTACTACTTACTATTACAGCTGCTGCTACTGCTATTACTACTGCTGCTACTGTAACCAGTTCTGTACCGGTACCTTTCTGCGTTGTGTTCTGGTAAGGTGTAGGTGGAAGATACGGCTCTGGACACAATTCTGCCGGTTGTCTTTATTTTAATGACTGCATGGAATGGATACAAATACAAGGCAAACGTTAATGCTGCCGTCTGGACTCCATACAAGTATATTTGCCTCTCCTCATCACGCTCGGAGTAAACTGGGGAGTAAAAGCATGGCTTCCGTTGATGACATCACAGTATTAACACGATTTAGAAAATACAATAAAATAATTCACTCTTGAAAGTAATGTAATACATCTTTAAATAACCTTAGAATAATCCATTAAAATAAATGAGGGATTTTCGGTGAAATGCTACTAATTTTTTACACCTCTTACACTGCTGCTACTACTTACTACTACTTACTACTACTACTACTACTACTACTACTACTACTACTACTACTTGTACCACTACTGCTACTAGCATTACTACAACCACGGCTATTGCTGTTACTAGTTTCTACTACCACTACTGCTAATTCTACTACTAATGCTGCGAACACAACTACTGGTACTGCTGCTGCTACTATTACTACTATTGCTGCTACTAGTTACTACTGCTATTGCTGCTACTAGTTACTACTACTATTGTTGCTACTACTACTACTACTACTATTGTTGCTACTACTACTACTGCTACTAGTTTCTACTACTACTGCTACTAGTTTCTACTACTACTAGTCTCTACTGCTAATGCTGCTACTAGTTTCTACTACTACTAGTTCCTACTACTACTTGTTTCTACTACTACTAGTTTCTACTGCTAATGCTGCTACTACTAGTACTACTACTACTACTACTACTACTACTGGTACTATTATTGCTACTGCTGCTACTACAACTACTGCTGCTACTACTACTAGTTGCTACTAATGCAACTACCGCTACTACTACTGCTGCTACATCTACAACTGCTGCTGCTACTACTGCTGCTACTTCTACTGCTACTACTACAGCTGCTGCTACGACTGCTGCTGCTAATACTGCTGCTGCTAGTTCCTACTACTACAACTACTATTACTGCTGCTGTTACTAATCCGTCTATTGCTGCTACTAGTTATTACTACTCCTACTACTACAACTACTGCTACCATTGCTAATACAGCTACTACTACTGCTACTCCTAATGTTATTGATACTGCAACTTTTTACTGGTACTACTGCTGCTGCTATTATTGCTACTGCTGCTACTGCCACTACTAGTGCTGCTGCTGCTAGTTACTGCTGCTAGTAGTAGTAGTTACTATTACTGCAACTACTGCTACTACCATTGATGCTAATACAGCTACTACTACTCCTATTGTTGCTAATACTGCTACTACTTACCGGTGCTACTGCTGCTACTATTATTGCTACTGCTGTTACTAATGCTGCTGCTGCTACTGCCACTGCTACTACTGCTACTACAACTGCTACTGCTGCTACTACTACTGGTACTTCTGCTGCTTCTATTACTGCTATTGTTGCTACAACTAGTTACTACCGTCTACTACTACTACAACTACTACTGCTACTACTACTGCTGCTGCTACTCCTACTACTGGTACTGCTGCTGCTACTAGTTACTACTACTACTACTACTAGTTACTACCATCTACTACTACTGCTAATGCTGCTGCTACTACTACTGCTACTGATGGTACTAATACTGCAACTGCTGCTACTTATCCTGGTTATATTGCTACTACTACTACAACAACAACAACTACTGATTCTGCTGCTACTACTTTCTACTACAGCTGCTGCTATTACTACTACTCCTACTACTGTTGCTAATGCTGCCACTACTTACTACTGCTGCTACTGTTATTGCTACTACAACAACTAGTTACAACTACTATTGCTGCTACTAGTTACTACTACTACTGCTGTTACTGCTGGTACTAATACTGCTACTGCTGGTACTGCTAATAATCCTGCTATTGCTGCTAGTAGTTACTACTGCTACTAGTTACTACTGCTACTGCAACTGCTGCTACTACTCCTATTGTTGCTAATACTGCTACTCCTACTACTGGTACTGCTGCTGCTACTATTACTGCTATTGTTGCTACTACTAATTACTACCGTCTACTACTACTACTGCTGCTACTACTCCTACTACTGGTACTGCTGCTGCTACTATTACTGCTATTGTTGCTACTAGTTACTACTACTACTAGTTACTACCGTCTACTACTACTGCTAATGCTGCTACTACTACTGATGGTACTAATACTGCAACTGCTGCTACTAATACTGGTGCTACTTATCCTGGTTATATTGCTACTACTACTACTACTACAACTACTGATTCTGCTGCTACTACTTTCTACTACAGCTGCTGCTACTACTACTACTGTTGCTAATGCTGCCACTACTTACTACTGCTGCTACTGTTATTGCTACTACAACAACTAGTTACTACTACTATTGCTGCTACTAGTTACTACTACTACTGCTGGTACTAATACTGCTACTGCTAATAATCCTGCTATTGCTGCTACTAGTTACTACTGCAACTGCTGCTACTACTTACTAGTACAGCTGCTGCTACTACTCCTATTGTTGCTAATACTGCTACTACTACTACTACTACTATTGCAACTACTACTAATGCTGTTGCTGCTGCTACTACTTACTACGACAGCTGCTGCTACTACTACTACTACTCCTATTGTTGCTAATACTGCTACTACTTACTACTACTCCTATTGGTGATAATACTGCTACTACTACTACTCCTATAGTTGCTAATACTTATACTACTTACTACTACTCCTATTGTTGCTAATACTGCTACTACTACTACTCCTATTGGTGCTAATACTGCTACTACTACTACTCCTATTGGTGCTAATACTACTACTCCTATTGTTGCTAATACTGCTACTACTTACTACTACTCCTATTGGTGCTAACACTGCTACTACTTACTACTACTACTCCTATTGGTGCTAATACTGCTACTACTTACTACTACTACTACTCCCATTGTTCCTAATACTGCTACTACTGCTGCTACTTGTACTTCTGCTACTATTATTGCTGCTGCTACTACAACTACTACTATTGCTGCTACTACTACTGCTACTAATTACTACTACTGCTACTGATGGTACTAATACTGCAACGGCGGTTACTACTACTGGTGCTACTAATCCTGCTATTGCTACTAATAGTTACTAGTACTACTACTGCAACTACTACTGATACTGCTGCTACTGTTTACTACTACTATTACTGCTACTCCTGTTGTTGCTAATACTGCTACTACTTACTACTGCTGTTACTATTATTGCTACTACTACTACTACTGCTATTGCTGCTGCTACTACTAGTTACTACTACTTGCAACTACAACTATTATTGCTACTGCTGATACTACTACTACTACTACTACTACTACTACTACTACTACTACTACTACTACTACTGGTACTGCTGCTGCTACTATTACTGCTTCTGCTACTATTACTGCTACTACTACTACTACCACTACTGCTTCTACTGGTACTGCTGCTGCTACTATTACTGCTATTGCTATTACTGCTAATGCTGCTACTACAACTACTACTATTGCTGCTACTACTACTGCTACTAGTTACTACTACTGCTACTGATGGTACTAATACTGCAACGGCGGTTACTACTACTGGTGCTACTAATCCTGCTATTGCTACTAATAGTTACTAGTACTACTACTGCAACTACTACTGATACTGCTGCTACTGTTTACTACTACTATTACTGCTACTCCTGTTGTTGCTAATACTGCTACTACTTACTACTGCTGTTACTATTATTGCTACTACTACTACTACTGCTATTGCTGCTGCTACTACTAGTTACTACTACTTGCAACTACAACTATTATTGCTACTGCTGATACTACTACTACTACTACAACTACTACTACTACTGGTACTGCTGCTGCTACTATTACTGCTGCTGCTACTATTACTGCTACTACTACTACTACCACTACTGCTTCTACTGGTACTGCTGCTGCTACTATTACTGCTATTGCTATTACTGCTAATGCTGCTACTACTACTAATGTTGCTACTGTAACGGATGTGAAATGGCTAGCTTAGTTAGCGGTGTGCGCTAAATAGCGTTTCAATCGGTTACGTCACTGCAAGGGCCGCGGCTTTTGTGGAGCGATGGATAACGACGCTTCGTGGGTGACCGTTGTTGATGTGTGCAGAAGGTCCCTTTAATCATTTTAGTCAATAAGATTCTTGCTACGTAGCTTAACTTTCTGAACATTCGAGACGTGTAGTCCACTTGTCATTCCAATCTCCTTTGCATTAGCGTAGCCTCTTCTGTAGCCTGTCAACTATGTGTCTGTCTATCCCTGTTCTCTCCTCTCTGCACAGACCATACAAACGCTCCACACCGCGTGGCCGCGGCCACCCTAATCTGGTGGTCCCAGCGCGCACGACCCACGTGGAGTTCCAGGTCTCCGGTAGCCTCTGGAACTGCCAATCTGCGGTCAACAAGGCAGAGTTCATCTCAGCCTATACCTCCCTCCAGTCCCTCGACTTCTTGGCACTGACGGAAACATGGATCACCACAGACAACACTGCTACTCCTACTGCTCTCTCTTCGTCCGCCCACGTGTTCTCGCACACCCCGAGAGCTTCTGGTCAGCGGGGTGGTGGCACCGGGATCCTCATCTCTCCCAAGTGGTCATTCTCTCTTTCTCCCCTTACCCATCTGTCTATCGCCTCCTTTGAATTCCATGCTGTCACAGTTACCAGCCCTTTCAAGCTTAACATCCTTATCATTTATCGCCCTCCAGGTTCCCTCGGAGAGTTCATCAATGAGCTTGATGCCTTAATAAGCTCCTTTCCTGAGGACGGCTCACCTCTCACAGTTCTGGGCGACTTTAACCTCCCCACGTCTACCTTTGACTCTTTCCTCTCTGCCTCCTTCTTTCCACTCCTCTCCTCTTTTGACCTCACCCTCTCACCTTCCCCCCATACTCACAAGGCAGGCAATACGCTCGACCTCATCTTTACTAGATGCTGTTCTTCCACTAACCTCATTGCAACTCCCCTCCAAGTCTCCGACCACTACCTTGTATCCTTTTCACTCTCGCTCTCATCCAACACCTCCCACACTGCCCCTACTCGGATGGTATCGCGCCGTCCCAACCTTCGCTCTCTCTCCCCCGCTACTCTCTCCTCTTCCATCCTATCATCTCTTCCCTCCGCTCAAACCTTCTCCAACCTATCTCCTGATTCTGCCTCCTCAACCCTCCTCTCCTCCCTCTCTGCATCCTTTGACTCTCTATGTCCCCTATCCTCCAGGCCGGCTCGGTCCTCCCCTCCCGCTCCGTGGCTCGATGACTCATTGCGAGCTCACAGAACAGGTCTCCGGGCAGCCGCGCGGAAATGGAGGAAAACTCGCCTCCCTGCGGACCTGGCATCCTTTCACTCACTCCTCTCTACATTTTCCTCCTCTGTCTCTGCTGCTAAAGCCACTTTCTACCACGCTAAATTCCAAGCATCTGCCTCTAACCCTAGGAAGCTCTTTGCCACCTTCTCCTCCCTCCTGAATCCTCCTCCCCCTCCCCCGTCCTCCCTCTCTGCAGATGACTTCGTCAACCATTTTGAAAAGAAGGTTGACGACATCCGATCCTCGTTTGCTAAGTCAAACGACACCGCTGGTTCTGCTCACACTGCCCTACCCTGTGCTCTGACCTCTTTCTCCCCTCTCTCTCCAGATGAAATCTCGCGTCTTGTGACGGCCGGCCGCCCAACAACCTGCCCCTTGACCCTATCCCCTCCTCTCTTCTCCAGACCATTTCCGGAGACCTTCTCCCTTACCTCACCTCGCTCATCAACTCATCCCTGACCGCTGGCTACGTCCCTTCCGTCTTCAAGAGAGCGAGAGTTGCACCCCTTCTGAAAAAACCTACACTCGATCCCTCCGATGTCAACAATTACAGACCAGTATCCCTTCTTTCTTTTCTCTCCAAAACTCTTGAACGTGCCGTCCTTGGCCAGCTCTCCCGCTATCTCTCTCTGAATGACCTTCTTGATCCAAATCAGTCAGGTTTCAAGACTAGTCATTCAACTGAGACTGCTCTCCTCTGTATCACGGAGGCGCTCCGCACTGCTAAAGCTAACTCTCTCTCCTCTGCTCTCATCCTTCTAGATCTATCGGCTGCCTTCGATACTGTGAACCATCAGATCCTCCTTCTCCACCCTCTCCGAGTTGGGCATCTCCGGCGCGGCCCACGCTTGGATTGCGTCCTACCTGACAGGTCGCTCCTACCAGGTGGCGTGGCAAGAATCTGTCTCCTCACCACGCGCTCTCACCACTGGTGTCCCCAGGGCTCTGTTCTAGGCCCTCTCCTATTCTCGCTATACACCAAGTCACTTGGCTCTGTCATAACCTCACATGGTCTCTCCTATCATTGCTATGCAGACGACACACAACTAATCTTCTCCTTTCCCCCTTCTGATGACCAGGTGGCGAATCGCATCTCTGCCTGTCTGGCAGACATATCAGTGTGGATGACGGATCACCACCTCAAGCTGAACCTCGGCAAGACGGAGCTGCTCTTCCTCCCGGGGAAGGACTGCCCGTTCCATGATCTCGCCATCACGGTTGACAACTCCATTGTGTCCTCCTCCCAGAGCGCTAAGAACCTTGGCGTGATCCTGGACAACACCCTGTCGTTCTCAACCAACATCAAGGCGGTGGCCCGTTCCTGTAGGTTCATGCTCTACAACATCCGCAGAGTACGACCCTGCCTCACACAGGAAGCGGCGCAGGTCCTAATCCAGGCACTTGTCATCTCCCGTCTGGATTACTGCAACTCGCTGTTGGCTGGGCTCCCTGCCTGTGCCATTAAACCCCTTCAACTCATCCAGAATGCCGCAGCCCGTCTGGTGTTCAACCTTCCCAAGTTCTCTCACGTCACCCCGCTCCTCCGTTCTCTCCACTGGCTTCCAGTTGAAGCTCACATCCGCTACAAGACCATGGTGCTTGCCTACGGAGCTGTGAGGGGAACGGCACCTCAGTACCTCCAAGCTCTGATCAGGCCCTACACCCAAACAAGGGCACTGCGTTCATCCACCTCTGGCCTGCTCGCCTCCCTACCACTGAGGAAGTACAGCTCCCGCTCAGCCCAGTCAAAACTGTACGCTGCTCTGGCCCCCCAATGGTGGAACAAACTCCCTCACGACGCCAGGACAGCGGAGTCAATCACCACCTTCCGGAGACACCTGAAACCCCACCTCTTTAAGGAATACCTAGGATAGGATAAGTAATCCCTCTCACCCCCCCCCTTCAAGATTTAGATGCACTATTGTAAAGTGACTGTTCCACTGGATGTCATAAGGTGAATGCACCAATTTGTAAGTCGCTCTGGATAAGAGCGTCTGCTAAATGACTTAAATGTAATGTAAATGTTAAATGTCCCTGGTTCACGCCCGGGTATGGGCGAGGGGACGGTTTAAAATTATACTGTTACATTGGTGCCGCGACCCGGATTACTGGTTGCTGCGGGAAAAGGAGGAAGGTCAAAAGGGGGGTGAGTGTAACGGATGTCAAACGGCTAGCTTAGTTAGCGGTGTGCGCTAAATAGCGTTTCAATTGGTTACGTCACTTGCTCTGAGACCTTGAAGTAGTTGTTCCCCTTGCTCTGCAAGGGCCGTGGCTTTTGTGGAGCGATGGGTAACGATGCTTCGTGGGTGACTGTTGTTGATGTGTGCAGAAGGTCCCTGGTTCACGCCCGGGTATGGGCGAGGGGACGGTTTAAAATTATACTGTTACATTGATGCTGTTGACCCGGATTACTGGTTGCTGCGGAAAAAGGAGGAAGGTCAAAAGGGGGGTGAGTGTAACGGATATGATACGGCTAGCTTAGTTAGCGGTGTGCGCTAAATAGCATTTCAATCGGTTACGTCACTTGCTCTGAGACCTTGAAGTAGTAGTTCCCATGGTCTGCAAGGGCCGCGGCTTTTGTGGAGCGATGGGTAACGACGCTTTGTGGGTGACCGTTGTTGATGTGTGCAGAAGGTCCCTGGTTCGCGCCCGGGTATGGGCGAGGGGACGGTTTAAAATTATACTGTTACACTACTAATACTACTAATCATGCTATTGCTACTAGTTACTAATATTACTGCTGCTACTACTACTACTCCTATTGTTGCTAATACTGCTGCTGCTACTAATGCTAACCCTACAACTACTACTACTACTATTACTTATACTGCTGCTACTACTTACTACTAAGTCTGTTGCTACTGCTGCTAGTCTTATTGTTGCTAATTATGTTACTACTACTGGTGCTACTGCTGGATCTGCTGCTACTACTACTACTACTACTACTACTACTACTACTACTGTTACTAGTAGTTACTTCATACTACTATTGGTGATACTGCTGCTACTACTACTACTACTGCTATTGTTGGTACTGCTATTGCTAATGCTACTGCTACTACTCATGCTAGTCCTATTGTTGCAACTGCTGTTACTACTACTGCTGCTGGTACTTCTACTGCTGCTACTGTTGCTACTTCTGCCATTGCTGCTACTACCATTGTTGCTACTGCTACTGATATTGCTACTGCTGCTATTTGGGCGACTGCTGCTGCTGCTACTCCTAATGCTATTGATGCTGCTACTGCTATTCCTATTGATATTGTTGTTACTTCTGCTACTATTTCTACTGCTAGTTGCTACTGCCATTATTGCTACTGCTATTGCTGCCGCTATTGCTACTGTTATCATGCTGCTATTGTTGCTATGACTGCTACTGCTATTTTTGATACTGCTGCTTCTCCTACTGTTATTGTTGCTACTACTGCTATTGTTGCTACCTCTACCTCTTATTGCTACTGCTGCTACTACTGCTGCTGTTGTTGCTAATTCTGCTATTGTTTCTACCTCTGCTACTGCTGCTGCTACTACCGCTACTGTTACTACTACTACTGCCCTTACTACTCCTTCTGCTACTGAATATAATGATCTGTTATAGCTTCAGTCCACTCAATCTTCTCTCAGGCTTCAGCTAGTAGAAAAACACCACAACTACAGGCCACAGATGTGTCCACAGTTTCAATATGGTCAACTTAATGAAGGAGCTTATGTTTGTACAGCTTGAGCTGTGAAGGAGTTGGGCTGGCCATGGGTTCTTGTCGTGGCGGGATGTTACGTTTTTTGTTGTTTATAAAGTACCAGTCAAAAGTTTGGACACACCTACACAGTCGATGGTTTTTCTTTATTTTGACTATTTTCTACATTGTAGAATAAGTGAAGACATCAAAACTATGAAATAACACATATGGAATCATGTAGTAACCAAAAAAAGTGTCAAAGAAATCAAAACATTTTATATTTGAGATTCTTCAAAGCAGCCACCATTTGCCTTGATGACAGCTTCGCACACTGTTGGCATTCTATCAACCAGCTTCATGAGGAATGCTTTTCCATCAGTCTTGAAGGGGTTCCCACAGACAGTGCCTTGCAAAAGTATTCATCCTTCTTGGCGTTTTTCCTATTATGTTGCATTCCAACCTGTAATATAGTGGAGGAAAAAAAAACTTGTTTAAAATTTTTGAAAATATAGAAAACGGAAAAGCGGTGCGTGCATATGTACTCACCCCCCTAAATAAGATCTGGGGCAACCAATTACCTTCAGAAGTCACATAATTAGTTAAAGTCCACCTGTGTGCAATCTAAGTGTCACATGATCTCAGTATATATACCCTGCTCAAAAAAATAAATGGAACACTTTAACAACACAATGTAACTCCAAGTCAATCACACTTCTGTGAAATCAAACTGTCCACTTAAGAAGCAACACTGATTGACAATAAATATCACATGCTGTTGTGCAAATGGAATAGACAACAGGTGGAAATTATAGGCAATTAGCAAGACACCCTCAATAAAGGAGTGGTTCTGCAGGTGGTGACCACAGACCACTTCTCAGTTCCTACGCTTCCTGGCGGATGTTTTGGTCACTTTTGAATGCTGGCGGTGCTTTCACTCTAGTGGTAGCATGAGACGGAGTCTACAACCCACACAAGTGGCTCAGGTAGTGCAGCTCATCCAGGATGGCACATCAATGCGAGCTGTGGCAAGAAGATTTGCTGTGTCTGTCAGCGTAGTGTCCAGAGCATGGAGGCGCTACCAGGAGACAGGCCAGTACATCAGGAGACGTGGAGGAGGCCGTAGGAGGGCACCAACCCAGCAGCAGGACTGCTACCTCCGCCTTTGTGCAAGGAGGAGCAGGAGGAGCACTGCCAGAGCCCTGCAAAATGACCTCCAGCAGTCCACAAATGTGCATGCGCCTGCTCAAATGGTCAGAAATAGACTCCATGAGGGTGGTATGAGGGCCCGACGTCCACAGATGGGGGTTGTGCTTACAGCCCAACACCGTGCAGGACGTTTGGCATTTGCCAGAGAACACCAAGATTGACAAATTCGCCACTGGCACCCTGTGCTCTTCACAGATGAAAGCAGGTTCACACTGAGCACATGTGACAGACGTGACAGAGTCTGGAGATGCCGTGGAGAACTTTCTGCTGCCTGCAACATCCTCCAGCATGACCGGTTTGGCGGTGGGTCAGTCATGGTGTGGGGTGGCATTTCTTTGGGGGGACGGCACAGCCCTCCATGTGCTCGCCAGAGGTAGCCTGACTGCCATTAGGTCCCGAGATGAGATCCTCAGACCCCTTGTGAGACCGTTGCTGGTGCAGTTGGCCCTAGGTTCCTCCTAATGCAAGACAATGCTAGACCTCATGTAGCTGGAGTGTGTCAGCAGTTCCTGTAAGAGGAAGGCATTGATGCTATGGACTGGCCCGCCCGTTCCCCAGACCTGAATCCAATTGAGCACATCTGGGACATCATGTCTCGCTCCATCCACCAACGCCACATTGCACCACAGACTGTCCAGGAGTTGGCGGATGCTTTAGTCCAGGTCTGGGAGGAGATCCCTCAGGAGACCATCCGCCACCTCATCGGGAGCATGCCCAGGCGTTGTAGGGAGGTCATACAGGCACATGGAGGCCACACACACTACTGAGCCTCATTTAGACTTGTTTTAAGGACATTACATCAAAGTTGGATTAGCCTGTAGTGTGGTTTTTCACTTTAATTTTGAGTGTGACTCCAAATCCAGACCTCCATGGGTTGAAAAATTTGAGTTCCATTGATAATTTTTGTGTGATTTTGTTGTCAGCACATTCAACTATGTAAAGAAAAAAAGTTTTTAATAAGAATATTTCATTCATTCAGATCTAGGATGTGTTATTTTAGTGTTCCCTTTATTTTTTATGAGCAGTATATATATATATATATACACACACACACATACATACACACACACACACACCTATCCTGAAAGGCCCCAGAGTCTGCAACACCACTAAGCAAGGGGCACCACCATGCAAGAGGCACTATGAAGACCAAGGAGCTCTCCAAACAGGTCAGGGACAAAGTTGTGGAGAAGTACAGATCAGGTTTGGGTTATAGAAATATATATGAAACTTTGAACATCCCACAGGGCACCATTGAAGTAAATTATTTTAAAAATTGAAAGAATAGGGCACCACAACAAACCTGCCAAGAGAGGGACGCCCATCAAATCTCACGAACCAGGCAAGGAGGGAATTAATCGGAGAGGCAACAAAGATACCAAAGATAACCATGAAGGAGCTGCAAAGCTCCACAGCGGAGATTGGAGGATCTGTCCATAGGACCCCTTTAAGCCGTACACTCCACAGAGCTGGGCAGTACCGATGAGTGGCCAGAAAATAGCCATTGCTTCAAGAAAAAATATGCAAACACATTCGGTGTTCGCCAAAGGGCATGTGGAAGACTCCGCAAATATATGGAAGAAGGTACTCTGATCAGATGAGACTAAAATGTAGCTTTTTGGCCATCAAGGAAAACGCTGTCTGGCGCAAATCTAACAATGTTTTACATCGGCAGGGACAGGGAAACTGATCAAAATTGAAGGAATGATGGATGGTGCTAAATACAGGGAAATTCTTGAGGGAAACCTGTTTCAGTCTTCCAGAGATTTGAGGCTGGGATGGAGGTTCACCTTCCAGCAGGACAAGGACCCTAATTATACTGCTAAAGCAACACTTGAGTTATTTAAGAGGAAACATTTAACTGTCTTAGAATGGCCTCGTCAAAGCCCAAACCTCAATCCAATTGAGAATCTGTGGTATGACTTAAAGATTGCTGTACACCAGCAGCAGTTTTTTTCCATCTTATTACTGGTTTGTTTCACAATAAATTATAGGCATGTTGTGTAAATCAAATGATACTAACCCCCCAAGAAATCTATTTTAATTCCAGGTTGTAAGGCAACAAAATAGGAAAAATGCCAAGTGGGTGAATACTTTCGCAAGCCACTCTATGCTGAGCATTTGTTGGCTGCTTTTCCTTCACTCAGTGGTCCAACTCATCCCAAACCATCTCAATTGGGTTGAGGTCAGGGGATTGTGGAGGCCAGGCCATCAAATAGCTCTTGCAAAGCCTGGAGGTGTGTTTTGGGTCATTGTCCTGTTGAAAAACAAATGATAGTCCCACTAAACCAGATGGGATGGCGTATCGCTGTAGAATGCTGTGTTAGCCATGCTGGTTAAGTGTGCCTTGAATTCTAAATAAATCACAGACAGTGTCACCAGCAAGGCACCCCCGACCAGCAACCCCTTTCTCCATGCTTCACGGTGGGAACAACACATGCAGAGATCATTGGGATCAGAAGCTAAACAAACACTTGTGTGCACAAACACAATAAACCTTTGTCATTTCACCCTCCTTTTTATCTCCCCCACTCATCCTCTCTAAATCCTTTATTTTTTTCTCTCCTCTTGACCACTCTCCTTCCTCCCTCTCTTTTTTCCTCCCTCTCTTCCACCTCGTGCCAAATGTAAACAAGCTGTTAGGACATTACATGAGAAATTACTATTATATTATTATACTCTTATAGTATTATAGTATTATGGCATATTATTATACTATCATATTATTATACTATTACGATATCAAATCAAACTTTGTCACATACGCCGAATACAACAAGTGTAGAACTTACCGTGAAAATAAATAGTAAATAGAAAGTAAATAGTCTGGTGGCCATTTGATTAAGGATTCTTTGACTTCTTGACTTGGCGCTCCAGTACCGCTTGCCATGCGGAAGCAGAGAAAACAGTCTATGACTTGAACTGGAGTCTCTGACAATTTTATGGGCTTTCCTCCACCTATGATATAGGTCCTGGATGGCAGGAAGCTTGGCCCCAGTGATTTACTGGGTTGTACTCACTACCCTCTGTAGTGCCTTACGGTCAGATGACGAGCAGTTGCCATACCAGGCGATGATGCAACCGGTCAGGATGCTCTCGATGGTGCAGCTGTAGAAATTTGAGGATCTGGGGAACCATGCCAAATCATTTCCGTCTCCTTAGGGGGAAAAGGTTTTGTCGTGCCCTCTTCACGACTGTCTTGGTGTGTTTGGACCATGATAGTTTGTTGGTGAAGGAACTTGAAACTCTCGACCCGCTCCACTACGGCCCCGTCAATATTAATGGGAGCCTGTTCGGCCCTGCTTTTCCTGTAGTCCACGATCAGCTCCTTTGTTTTTCTCAAATTCAGGGAGAGGTTGTTGTCCTGGAACCCCACTGCCAGTTCTCTAACCTCCACCCTATAGGCTGTCTCATCGTTGTCAGTGATCAGGCCCTCCACTGTTGTGTCGTCAGCAAACTTAATGATGGTGTTGGAGTCATGGTTGGCCACGCAGTCATCGGGTGAACAGGGAGTACAGGAGGGAACTAAGTACACACCCCTGTGTTGAGGATCAGCGTGGCAGACGTGTTGTTGCCTACCCATACCACCTGGGGTCGGCCCGTCGGGAAGTCCAGGATCCAGTTGCAGAGTGAGGTGTTTAGTCCCATGGTCCTTAGCTTAGTGATGAGCTTCGTGGGCACTATGGTATTGAACGCTGAGCTGTAGTCAATGAACAGCATTCTCACATACAGTTGAAGTCAGAAGTTTACATACACTTAGGTTGGAGTCATTAAAACTCGTTTTTCAACCACTCCACACATTTCCTGTTAACAAACTATAGTTTTGTCAAGTGGGTTAGGACATCTACTTTGTGCATGATACAAGTAATTTTTCCAACAATTGTTTACAGAGATTATTTTACTTATAATTCACTGTATCACAATTCCAGTGGGTCAGAAGTTTACATACACAAAGTTGACTGTGCCATTAAACAGCTTGGAAAATTCAAGAAATTATTTTATTGCTTTTGAAGCTTCTGATGGGCTAATTGACACAATTTGAGTCAATTGGAGGTGTACCTGTGGATGTATTTCAAGGCCTACCTTCAAACTCAGTGCCTCTTTGCTTGACATCATGGACAAATCAAATTAACCATGCTCAAAGGGATATTCAAAGTCTGTTTTTTATTATTATCATCATCATCATCTACCAATAGGTTCCCTTCTTTGCTAGGCATTTTAAAACATCACTGGTCTTTGTGGTTGAATCTGTGTTTGAAATTCACTGCTCGACTTACAGAATTCTATGTGTGGGGTACATAAGTTTGTCATAAAAACTATCATGTTAAACAGTTATTGCACACAGAACAATTATTTACTACTGAACATATTTAGGCTTGCCGTATCAAAGGAGTTGAATATTTTATTTTTTATTTTACCTTTATTTAACTAGGCAATTCAGTTAAGAACAAATTCTTATTTTCAATGACGGCCTGGGAACAGTGGGTTAACTGCCTGTTCAGGGGCAGAATGACAGATTAGTACCTTGTCAGCTCGGGGGTTTGAACTTGCAACCTTCTGGTTCCTAGTCCAACTCTCTAACCATTAGGCTCAAGACATTTCAGCTTTACATGGATTATTTTGTAAAAATTCCTAAAAAACAGAATTCCACTTTGACATTATGGAATATTGTGTATAGGCCAGTGACACAACATCTACATTTATCCATTTTAAATTCAGGCTGTAATCCAACAAAATGTAGAAAAAGTCAAGGAGTATGAATACTTTCTGTAGAGGCACTCTAGAGTTACTGTGACAGACTGCAGACAGACCATTGGAGCCTGTCGCCATGGATACCTCTTGCTCATCCATCCATCGTCTGTCTATCGGAAACTTTCTGAAGGCACTGTTGCCTACTGTACATGGATTTTTTACGAACATCCAACATAATAACAGGAGCTGTCTAAAATAATGCAGTGGCCTAGCAACAGATTTTCTAAGGGTGTGTCCACTCTGCTCACTGTTTTGCTGCTGCCAAACATTATCTTTTAACAAAGCTTTGGTGATTAAGATTTACTTCAAAGCGGTCTCATGAGCCATCGATAGTCTTGACTACTTGGCGACTGCGTTGGGTAAGACAAAAAAACGGAATTCATTGAAAGGAAGCGAGGCTATGCTTGGTTTTTAATCCCAATGAAAACATGGAAAAAACACGAGATTTGATGTTTCTAAATACAAGGTTCACGGGCACAGAAGCACATACAGTGTATATATACTATTTTCAAACTCTAGCGCCAGAATTGGTAATGTACATGTACCGGTCTTATATGAGCTCGCTTGCACTGAGGTGGTAAGAGTGGTCTGCAGTAACACAGTTGGTTATGTCACAGAGCTTGAAAGTGGAAGCCTTTCCAGCCATGACACACAGTGCCCATATTGTCACGACTTCCATCGAAGTCGGCCCCTCTCCTTGTTCGGGCGGCGTTCGACATCACCGGCTTTCAAGCCATCGCTGCTCCATTTTTCATATTTCCATTTGATTTGTCTTATTCCATACACACCTGGTTTTCATTCCCTAATCACACTGAATGTATTTAGTCCTCTGTTCCCCTCCATGTCTTCACCTGTGAACTACACTCTGCTCTCCTGCACCTGACTTCTCCTCCAGTACACACCTGTAACACATATGCAAATGGTAGAGATACAGTACATGACCAAAAGTATGTGGACACCTGCTCGTCAAACATCTCATTACAAAATCATGGGCATTAATATGGAGTTGGTCCCCCCTTTGCTGCGATAACAGCCTCCACTCTTCTGGGAAGGCTTTCCACTAGATGTTGGAACATTGCTGCAGGGGCTTGCTTCCAATCAGCCACAAGATCCGTTTCTGTATGGACCTCGCTTTGTGCACGGGGGCATTATCATGCTGAAACAGTACGGGGCATTCCCCAAACTGTTGCCACAAAGTTAGACGCACAGAATCGTCTAGAATGTCATTGTATGCTGTAGCGTTAAGAATAGGAACGGGCAGTAACAGGGGCAGTAACAGGGGCAGTAACAGGGGCAGTAACAGGGGCAGTAACAGGGGCAAGAGATAAAAGACATAAAAGACACTCGAATAGGGAATAGAGGCCACACGCTTTCCCACCAGTCCGTTTTTCAATGACAGGCAAGCTCCTTGGGTTTTATAGTGGAGCTTAATATGAGCAGCTAAGAAATACATATAACAACACTTATTTCACTCCAAACATTAACCAAAGTTTGAGGACAATGCTCTTGCTGCACGCAGGGGATATTCTGCCTAAACTTTGTATGCCATGGTCCCTCCAACCTTGTTCCTGCAGCTACCAAGTGCTTCATTTGGGAAACTAATTCAAATCTGTTGGGGAACATCTATATGTACATATTTTGACAGTGAAGCATATTTAATGACATTGTCGACAGCTCCCCCTGCGCGCGCTGTGTAAGGAATAAAGGACAAAGAGGAGGAAATGGAAACTTATTGTGTGAGATATTATGTATAGCTTAAGGTAATTCATTATGAAAACATAAATACATCCATATTACTCAACTATCAACCTTGGGCGTTCTGAGGTACCAGGACGAATGAGAAAAAAACATGGTGATTTGACACAGACAAGCTGAGATCAATAAAAACGACCTTGTCTTGAATCCATCAATATCCTAGGTGTGTGGAGACACTATTGTGGGCAAATACAGTATATTACAGTCCTACAAATGCTTTTCAGTTTCACTGACTCACCCAATGATGTGCAGCTCACTGGCTGGTGATAGCCAATCTCTCTCTCTTTTGTAAAACAACGTTTGGAAGTTGATCAAATATGTTGGTATCCTACAGCATAGTGTTCTCTTTTCAGCAGGAGCCATTTGCTTTCCAACCTGTGTTTTCCCTCGATTGTATTTAAAATATTGCTGAAGGTCTGTTTTTTGTCACTTGTCCCCGACAGTAGGCGATTCCTTTTAGTATACTCTCTCTCCGGCCTCTAGGTCATCAGGCTGCTGATTATCCCGCAAACCTGTCATCATGAGGCGCACCAGCGCTCACCTGGACTCCATCACCTCCTTGACCACCTTCCCTATATCTGTCACCTCCCTTGGTTCTTTCCTCAGGTGTTATTGACTCTGTCTCATGACACTCACCTGGACTCCATCACCTCCCTGACTACCTTCCCTATATCTGTCACTCCCTTTGGTTCTTTCCTCAGGTGTTATTGACTCTGTCTCATGACACTCACCTGAACTCCATCACCTCCCTGACTACCTTCCCTATATCTGTCACTCCCCTTGGTTCCTTCCTCAGGTGTTATTGACTCTGTCTCATGACACTCACCTGGACTCCATCACCTCCTTGACCACCTTCCCTATATCTGTCACCTCCCTTGGTTCTTTCCTCAGGTGTTATTGACTCTGTCTCATGACACTCACCTGGACTCCATCACCTCCCTGACTACCTTCCCTATATCTGTCACTCCCCTTGGTTCCTTCCTCAGGTGTTATTGACTCTGTTTTCATGTCGGTGTGTTTGTGTTTCGTGTTCATTTTCTTGTTTATTTTTTAATTTTTTATTAAACGCTCACTCCCTGTACTTGCTTCCTGACTCTCAGCGCATTCGTTACAATTCATTATTATTGGACTACAATCCACAGCTAGGTTATTTAAAAAACAAAAAGCTATTGATTAGCTTTGGCTAAATTACAAACTTTCTAATGGTGTCGTAGGCTATTTTGAATGATTTATTTTATTTCTGAACAAACAGCAGTACTTCCATAACTTTGGCAAATGTATTTCAATTCATCAGGGGTGCTGCAGTTCCTTCGGATCCCTTGGCGCAGCTATGATTCTATAAGGAAATAAATTATGAAGTGCAACACTGGAAAAATTAGAGTTGCAGGCTAATGTCTATCAGAGCAGAGAGGGAGAGAGATACTGGTGCGCTTCTCACACAGCCATGTGTTGGTCTCAAACAGGTTACAATGTTGCGCAAACCATAAACCCGGGCCAGCCCAACCCAAATCAACTCTTAGAATATTAGGCCCAGGCTGAAAATCTACTTTTTTTTTACATACACTTGTTTTGTGGGGGCAGGAGAAATAATGAAGAGGGAACTCAAATTAACTTTGACTGCTTTTATTCAAATTTTACATCACAAAAAGTGAAAATTATTTTTCATGCCACAGAGAGATACTGGATCTGGCCGAATTGGTTCTGGAACAAAACAGTCCAAAACGGAGAGGTGCGCTATTCTGTTCTGACAAGATCCGGCTCTAATTAAGCACTGGCAGTAGGCTATGTATTGTATAAGGATACAATCAGCAAATATTTGGAAATATGAACAATCACCATGCTTTACTCTCAGTTTCAACCTTCTAATCATCACAGTGAGGGGAGTATTAAAAGCATGATACTGTTTTGATGATGTGTTTGATGTGATTTTAGATTGTATTTGCATTGATGTCCGAGTGGTTAGAGGGCCAATAGAGCCCTGAGTACTAGGCCATAGGACCTGATTGGTCGTTAGTAAATTACATACTACCAAAGCATGTGCAGAGTGCATAACAGAGGATTACATGGTCACATGGAATTTTACTGCGGACATGACTCATGATTGACAGACTCTGATGGTCTTTCTGCAATCTGGTGCAGTAATTCTTATTTCTGGACACAGTCCCTCCTTTCACTTTATCTTGCTTCACTCCTCACTCTCTCTCATTTTCTCCTTTTATTTTGTCCAATATCCATCCTGTTATCCTCTTGCACCCATCTGTCCTTTACTTTCCTTTCTGTCTCCTCTCCTTTCTCAGTTGTATTTGCTCAACTTCTGCATCCTCTCTCCTCCGTCCTCTCTTGCCCTTGATTCGAAAAAGGTCTAAGGTGAACCAGGAGAGGCGGCCAGTAGAAGGAAAGTGGAAAAAAATTATGCTTGTATGAAATGACACTCCTCTCCACTCACACAAATGACACGTACGTGGTGAAATAACAAAATAAATGTAATAAAACAAATGTAGCTAGTTGTGCAAGACGTTTTATAGATAAAAGAATAAGTAGCATATCGTTTGCATGATTTTGTCCTTCAAGAACACAATTCTTCAGAGAAGGACTCAGATAGGAAACACATGACTATCCTCGATGAAAGGTGGCTATCGAGGAGGGGAGGACACTCTTCCTACTAACAAATGTACATTCTCCTCCACCACTTATCGGTTTCTGTGTCAAGGAGGAGAGAGGATGAAGGACCGACTTTTGGCCAAATGAAAAAAGGCCCTGATATTAGACATCTGATGATCCAAAAAGACAAGAGGCCTGTATATTGCAGAGATAATACTTAGTAAACTATACATTTAGAAGCAAGAGCAGATCATAACACTAGGTTGAAGCAGATCAACATAACATTAGGTTGCATCAGAACCACATAACATTAGTTTGCATCAAAACAACATAACATTAGGTTACATCAGAACAACATAACATTAGGTTGCATCAAAACAACATAACATTAGGTTGCATCAGACAACATAGCATCAAAACAACATAACATTAGGTTGCATCAGAACAACATAACATTAGGTTGCATCAGAACAACATAACATTAGGTTGCATCAGATCAACATAACATTAGGTTGCATCAGACAACATAACATTAGGTTGCATCAGACAACATAACATTAGGTTGCATCAGAACAACATAACATTAGGTTGCATCAGAACAACATAACATTAGGTTGCATCAGATCAACATAACATTAGGTTGCATCAGACAACATAACATTAGGATCAACATAACAACATCAGAACAACATTAGGTTGCATCAGAACAACATAACATTAGGTTGCATCAGAACAACATAACATTAGGTTGCATCAGAACAACATAACATTAGGTTGCATCAGAACAACATAACATTAGGTTGCATCAGAACAACATAACATCAGAACAACATAACATCAGAACAACATAACATCAGAACAACATAACATTAGGTTGCATCAGACAACATAACACTAGGTTGCATCAGACAACATAACATCAGAACAACATAACATTAGGTTGCATCAGACAACATAACACTAGGTTGCATCAGACAACATAACATCAGAACAACATAACATTAGGTTGCATCAGACAACATAACACTAGGTTGCATCAGAACAACATAACATTAGGTTGCATCAGAACAACATAACACATTAGGTTTGACAACATAACATCAGAACAACATAACATTAGGTTGCATCAGAACAACATAACATTAGGTTGCATCAGAACAACATAACATTAGGTTGCATCAGACAACAGAACAACATAACATTAGGTTGCATCAAGAACAACATAACATTAGGGTTGCATCAGAACAACATAACATTAGGTTGCATCAGAACAACATAACATTAGGTTGCATCAGACAACAACATAACACATTAGGTTGCATCAGATCAACATAACAACATAACATAACATTAGGTTGCATCAGATCAACATAACATTAGGTTGCATCAAACAACATAACATTAGGTTGCATCAGAACACATAACATTAGGTTGCATCAGATCAACATAACATTAGGTTGCATCAGACAACATAACATCAGAACAACATAACATTAGGTTGCATCAGAACAACATAACATTAGGTTGCATCAGAACAACATAACATTAGGTTGCATCAGATCAACATAACATTAGGTTATCAGACAACATAACATTAGGTTGCATCAGACAACATAACATTAGGTTGCATCAGAACAACATAACATTAGGTTGCATCAGACAGCATAACATCAGAACAACATAACATTAGGTTGCATCAGACAACATAACACTAGGTTGCATCAGATCAGCATAACATTAGGTTGCATCAGACAACATAACATCAGAACAACATAACATTAGGTTGCATCAGAACAACATAACATTAGGTTGCATCAGAACAACATAACACTAGGTTGCATCAGAACAACATAACATTAGGTTGCATCAGACAACACAACATAACATCTAGGTTGATCAGAACATTGCAACATAACATTAGGTTGCAAATAACATCAGAACAACATAACACTAGGTTGCATCAGAACAACATAACACTAGGTTGCATCAGAACAACATAACATTAGGATGCATCATAAAACATAACATTTGGTTTTATCAGATCAGCCTAACATTAGGTTGCATCAGACAACATAACACTAGGTTGCATCAGAACAACATAACATTAGGTTGCATCAGAACAACATAACATTTGGTTGCATCAGAACAACATAACATTAGGTTGCATCAGACAACATAACATTAGGTTGCATCAGAACAACATAACATTAGGTTGCATCAGATCAACATAACATTAGGTTGCATCAGACAACATAACATTAGGTTGCATCAGATCAACATAACATTAGGATGCATCATACAACATAACATTTGGTTTTATCAGATCAGCCTAACATTAGGTTGTAGCAGATCATAACATTAGGTTATAGCAGATCATAACATTAGGTTATAGCAGATCATAACATTAGGTTGTAGCAGATCATAACATTAGGTTATAGCAGATCATAACATTAGGTTATAGCAGATCATAACATTAGGTTATAGCAGATCATAACATTAGGTTATAGCAGATCATAACATTAGGTTATAGCAGATCATAACATTAGGTTGCATCAGATCAGCATAACATTAGACAATTTATCTAATTCTATATTGGCTTTATCCCTCAGAACCAGAGACAATATATCTAATCCTATATAAGCTTTATCCCTCAGAACCAGAGAGACAATATATCTAATCCTGTATAGGCTTTATCCCTCAGAACCAGAGAGACAATATATCTAATCCTATATAAGCTTTATCCCTCAGAACCAGAGAAACAATATATATAATCCTGTATAGGCTTTATCCCTCAGAACCAGAGACAATATATCTAATCCTATATAAGCTTTATCCCTCAGAACCAGAGAGACAATATATCTAATCCTATATAAGCTTTATCCCTCAGAACCAGAGAGACAATATATCTAATCCTGTATAGGCTTTATCCCTCAGAACCAGAGAGACAATATATCTAATCCTATATAAGCTTTATCCCTCAGAACCAGAGAGACAATATATCTAATCCTATATAAGCTTTATCCCTCAGAACCAGAGAGACAATATATCTAATCCTATATAGGCTTTATCCCTCAGAACCAGAGACAATATATATATAATCCTGTATAGGGTTTATCCCTCAGAACCAGAGAGACAATATATCTAATCCTGTATAGACTTTATCCCTCAGAACCAGAGACAATATATCTAATCCTATATAGGTTTTATCCCTCAGAACCAGAGACAATATATCTAATCCTGTATAGGCTTTATCCCTCAGAACCAGAGACAATATATATAATCCTGTATAGGCTTTATCCCTCAGAACCAGAGAGACAATATATATAATCCTGTATAGGTTTTATCCCTCAGAACCAGAGAGACAATATATCTAATCCTGTATAGGCTTTATCCCTCAGAACCAGAGACAATATATCTAATCCTATATAGGTTTTATCCCTCAGAACCAGAGACAATGTATCTAATCCTGTATAGGCTTTATCCCTCAGAACCAGAGACAATATATCTAATCCTGTATAGGCTTTATCCCTCAGAACCAGAGACAATATATCTAATCCTATATAGGTTTTATCCCTCAGAACCAGAGACAATATATATAATCCTGTATAGGCTTTATCCCTCAGAACCAGAGAGACAATATATATAATCCTATATAGGCTTTATCCCTCAGAACCAGAGAGACAATATATCTAATCCTATATAGGCTTTATCCCTCAGAACCAGAGAGACAATATATCTAATCCTATATAGGCTTTATACCTAGGAAGTTCTGGACTCTGGAACTGTCGGAAACCTCGAACCAGAGAGACAATATATCTAATCCTATATAGGCTTTATCCCTCAGAACCAGAGACAATATATCTAATCCTATATAGGCTTTATCCCTCAGAACCAGAGACAATATATCTAATCCTATATAGGCTTTATCCCTCAGAACCAGAGAGACAATATATCTAATCCTGTATAGGCTTTATCCCTCAGAACCAGAGACAATATATCTAATCCTATATAGGCTTTATCCCTCAGAACCAGAGACAATATATCTAATCCTATATAGGCTTTATACCTCAGAACCAGAGACAATATATCTAATCCTATATAGGCTTTATCCCTCAGAACCAGAGAGACAATATATCTAATCCTATATAGGCTTTATCCCTCAGAACCAGAGACAATATATCTAATCCTATATAGGCTTTATCCCTCAGAACCAGAGACAATATATCTAATCCTATATAGGCTTTATCCCTCAGAACCAGAGAGACAATATATCTAATCCTATATAGGCTTTATCCCTCAGAACCAGAGAGACAATATATCTAATCCTATATAGGCTTTATCCCTCAGAACCAGAGAGACAATATATCTAATCCTATATAGGCTTTATCCCTCAGAACCAGAGACAATATATCTAATCCTATATAGGCTTTATCCCTCAGAACCAGAGAGACAATATATCTAATCCTATATAGGCTTTATCCCTCAGAACCAGAGAGACAATATATCTAATCCTATATAGGCTTTATCCCTCAGAACCAGAGACAATATATCTAATCCTATATAGGCTTTATCCCTCAGAACCAGAGACAATATATCTAATCCTATATAGGCTTTATCCCTCAGAACCAGAGACAATATATCTAATCCTATATAGGCTTTATCCCTCAGAACCAGAGACAATATATCTAATCCTATATAGGCTTTATCCCTCAGAACCAGAGACAATATATCTAATCCTATATAGGCTTTATCCCTCAGAACCAGAGACAATATATCTAATCCTATATAGGCTTTATCCCTCAGAACCAGAGACAATATATCTAATCCTATATAGGCTTTATCCTCAGAACCAGAGACAATATATCTAATCCTATATAGGCTTTATCCCTCAGAACCAGAGACAATATATCTAATCCTATATAGGCTTTATCCCTCAGAACCAGAGACAATATATCTAATCCTATATAGGCTTTATCCCTCAGAACCAGAGAGACAATATATCTAATCCTATATAGGCTTTATCCCTCAGAACCAGAGAGACAATATATCTAATCCTATATAGGCTTTATCCCTCAGAACCAGAGACAATATATCTAATCCTATATAGGCTTTATCCCTCAGAACCAGAGACAATATATCTAATCCTATATAGGCTTTATACCTCAGAACCAGAGACAATATATCTAATCCTATATAGGCTTTATCCCTCAGAACCAGAGACAATATATCTAATCCTATATAGGCTTTATCCCTCAGAACCAGAGACAATATATCTAATCCTATATAGGCTTTATCCCTCAGAACCAGAGAGACAATATATCTAATCCTATCCCTATAGGCTTTATCTATATGAGCCCCTCAGAACCAGAGAGACAATATATCTAATCCTATATAGGCTTTATCCCTCAGAACCAGAGACAATATATCTAATCCTATATAGGCTTTATACCTCAGAACCAGAGACAATATATCTAATCCTATATAGGCTTTATCCCTCAGAACCAGAGACAATATATCTAATCCTATATAGGCTTTATCCCTCAGAACCAGAGACAATATATCTAATCCTATATAGGCTTTATACCTCAGAACCAGAGACAATATATCTAATCCTATATAGGCTTTATCCTTCAGAACCAGAGAGACAATATATCTAATCCTATATAGGCTTTATCCCTCAGAACCAGAGAGACAATATATCTAATCCTATATAGGCTTTATCCCTCAGAACCAGAGAGACAATATATCTAATCCTATATAGGCTTTATCCCTCAGAACCAGAGAGACAATATATCTAATCCTATATAGGCTTTATCCCTCAGAACCAGAGACAATATATCTAATCCTCAGAACCAGAGAGACAATATATCTAATCCTATATAGGCTTTATCCCTCAGAACCAGAGAGACAATATATATAATCCTATATAGGCTTTATCCCTCAGAACCAGAGAGACAATATATCTAATCCTATATAGGCTTTATCCCTCAGAACCAGAGAGACAATATATCTAATCCTATATAGGCTTTATACCTCAGAACCAGAGAGACAATATATCTAATCCTATATAGGCTTTATCCCTCAGAACCAGAGACAATATATCTAATCCTGTATAGGCTTTATCCCTCAGAACCAGAGACAATATATATAATCCTGTATAGGCTTTATCCCTCAGAACCAGAGAGACAATATATCTAATCCTGTATAGGCTTTATCCCTCAGAACCAGAGACAATATATATAATCCTATATAGGCTTTATCCCTCAGAACCAGAGACAATATATCTAATCCTATATAGGCTTTATCCCTCAGAACCAGAGAGACAATATATCTAATCCTGTATAGGCTTTATCCCTCAGAACCAGAGAGACAATATATCTAATCCTATATAGTCTTTATCCCTCAGAACCAGAGACAATATATCTAATCCTATATAGGCTTTATCCCTCAGAACCAGAGACAATATATCTAATCCTATATAAGCTTTATCCCTCAGAACCAGAGACAATATATCTAATCCTGTATAGGCTTTATCCCTCAGAACCAGAGAGACAATATATATAATCCTGTATAGGCTTTATCCCTCAGAACCAGAGACAATATATATAATCCTATATAGGCTTTATCCCTCAGAACCAGAGACAATATATATAATCCTGTATAAGCTTTATCCCTCAGAACCAGAGACAATATATATAATCCTATATAGGCTTTATCCCTCAGAACCAGAGACAATATATCTAATCCTGTATAGGCTTTATCCCTCAGAACCAGAGAGACAATATATATAATCCTGTATAGGCTTTATCCCTCAGAACCAGAGAGACAATATATCTAATCCTGTATAAGCTGTAACATAAGAAAATGTGGGAAAAGTGAAGGGTTCTGAATACTTTCCTGATTGGAGAAAATGAGGCTTTATCTCCCAATACTAGAGGCTTTATCTCCCAATACTAGAGGCTTTATCTCCCAATACTAGAGGCTTTATCTCCCAATACTAGAGGCTTTATCTCCCAATACTAGAGGCTTTATCTCCCAATACTAGAGGCTTTATCTCCCAATACTAGAGGCTTTATCTCCCAATACTAGAGGCTTTATCTCCCAATACTAGAGGCTTTATCTCCCAATACTAGAGGCTTTATCTCCCAATACTAGAGGCTTTATCTCCCAATACTAGAGGCTTTATCTCCCAATACTAGAGGCTTTATCTCCCAATACTAGAGGCTTTATCTCCCAATACTAGAGGCTTTATCTCCCAATACTAGAGGCTTTATCTCCCAATACTAGAGTGACATATTGTATTATTGATTTGCTTCACCTTGTCTTGTTTTACAATATCACATTCTCTGATTCTCAATAATCTGTACTTTCTGTTGAAGTGTGCTCTTCCCTTCATTTAAATAGAAATGACTGACTGGTATAAGAAATATGGTGGAAACTTTATCCAGTTCTTACTTACACCAATCTAATGAGAAGGAGTGCACAAGTGCACACTTCGGAAGAAAGGACAGTTAATTGGAACTCAGGGATCACTTCTCATCCAGTAGGCCCTGAACACTTTCTTGGAGTAACTTCTCTCCACTCTTATGCTCTAGTGTAGTTTATACTAACCCTAACCCCTTAATCTAAGTGACATAATAAAAAAGAAATCCCCATCAAAATCCATCAGTTGAAGATAGAGATACCATTATTTGTGTGTAAACTGCATCTCAATCCACCACATCCACCTATGTCAGCCTTCCGCACCTGCGGAGGAAGGTGGCCGAGCTACAGAGGTGTTAGTCAGGCCATGAGACATCCAGAAAATGGGTCTTCTCACAAAAACTTCTGTAGCGTCTGAACGGTTTGGCCTACAATGGCCTCTATGGAAAGGGGAGACTCTCCCAAACACGATGGTGTTCTCCGTTTTGCTCTACGATCCTCATAAGTGTCACGGGTCTCATCTGGAGGTAACCCATACAAACACATGTCACGGGTCTCATCTGGAGGTAACCCATACAAACACATGTCACAGGTCTCATCTGAAGGTAACCCATACAAACACATGTCACAGGTCTCATCTGAAGGTAACCCATACAAACACATGTCACAGGTCTCATCTGAAGGTAACCCATACAAACACATGTCACAGGTCTCATCTGAAGGTAACCCATACAAACACATGTCACAGGTCTCATCATACAAACACATGTCACAGGTCTCATCTGAAGGTAACCCATACAAACACATGTCACAGGTCTCATCTGAAGGTAACCCATACAAACACATGTCACAGGTCTCATCTGGAGGTAACCCATACAAACACATGTCACAGGTCTCATCTGAAGGTAACCCATACAAACACATGTCACAGGTCTCATCATACAAACACATGTCACAGGTCTCATCTGGAGGTAACCCATACAAACACATGTCACAGGTCTCATCTGGAGGTAACCCATACAAACACATGTCACAGGTCTCATCTGGAGGTAACCCATACAAACACATGTCACAGGTCTCATCTGGAGGTAACCCATACAAACACATGTCACAGGTCTCATCTGGAGGTAACCCATACAAACACATGTCACAGGTCTCATCTGGAGGTAACCCATACAAACACATGTCACAGGTCTCATCTGGAGGTAACCCATACAAACACATGTCACAGGTCTCATCTGGAGGTAACCCATACAAACACATGTCACAGGTCTCATCATACAAACACATGTCACAGGTCTCATCTGAAGGTAACCCATACAAACACATGTCACAGGTCTCATCTGGAGGTAACCCATACAAACACATGTCACAGGTCTCATCTGGAGGTAACCCATACAAACACATGTCACAGGTCTCATCTGGAGGTAACCCATACAAACACATGTCACAGGTCTCATCTGGAGGTAACCCATACAAACACATGTCACAGGTCTCATCTGAAGGTAACCCATACAAACACATGTCACAGGTCTCATCTGGAGGTAACCCATACAAACACATGTCACAGGTCTCATCTGGAGGTAACCCATACAAACACATGTCACAGGTCTCATCTGGAGGTAACCCATACAAACACATGTCACAGGTCTCATCTGGAGGTAACCCATACAAACACATGTCACAGGTCTCATCTGGAGGTAACCCATACAAACACATGTCACAGGTCTCATCTGAAGGTAACCCATACAAACACATGTCACAGGTCTCATCTGGAGGTAACCCATACAAACACATGTCACAGGTCTCATCTGGAGGTAACCCATACAAACACATGTCACAGGTCTCATCTGGAGGTAACCCATACAAACACATGTCACAGGTCTCATCTGGAGGTAACCCATACAAACACATGTCACAGGTCTCATCTACAAACCCATACAAACACATGTCACAGGTCTCATCTGGAGGTCTCATCATACAAACACATGTCACAGGTCTCATCTGGAGGTAACCCATACAAACACATGTCACAGGTCTCATCTGAAGGTAACCCATACAAACACATGTCACAGGTCTCATCTGGAGGTAACCCATACAAACACATGTCACAGGTCTCATCTGAAGGTAACCCATACAAACACATGTCACAGGTCTCATCTGGAGGTAACCCATACAAACACATGTCACAGGTCTCATCTGAAGGTAACCCATACAAACAATGTCACAGGTCTCATCATGTACAAACACATGTCAGGTCTCATCTGGAGGTAACCCATACAAACACATGTCACAGGTCTCATCTGGAGGTAAGGTCCCATACAAACACATGTCACAGGTCTCATCTGAAGGTAACCCATACAAACACATGTCACAGGTCTCAGGTAACCCATACAAACACATGTCACAGGTCTCATCTGGAGGTAACCCATACAAACACATGTCACAGGTCTCATCTGAGGTAACCCATACAAACACATGTCACAGGTCTCATCTGGAGGTAACCCATACAAACACATGTCACAGGTCTCATCTGGAGGTAACCCATACAAACACATGTCACAGGTCTCATCTGTAACCCAGGTAAGGTCTCCATACAAACACATGTCACAGGTCTCATCTGAAGGTAACCCATACAAACACATGTCACAGGTCTCATCTGGAGGTAACCCATACAAACACATGTCACAGGTCTCATCTGGAGGTAACCCATACAAACACATGTCACAGGTCTCATCTGGAGGTAACCCATACAAACACATGTCACAGGTCTCATCTGGAGGTAACCCATACAAACACATGTCACAGGTCTCATCTGGAGGTAACCCATACAAACACATGTCACAGGTCTCATCTGGAGGTAACCCATACAAACACATGTCACAGGTCTCATCTGGAGGTAACCCATACAAACACATGTCACAGGTCTCATCTGAAGGTAACCCATACAAACACATGTCACAGGTCTCATCTGGAGGTAACCCATACAAACACATGTCACAGGTCTCATCTGAAGGTAACCCATACAAACACATGTCACAGGTCTCATACAAACACATGTCACAGGTCTCATCTGGAGGTAACCCATACAAACACATGTCACAGGTCTCATCTACAAACACAGGTAACCCATACAAACACATGTCACAGGTCTCATCTGGAGGTAACCCATACAAACACATGTCACAGGTCTCATCTGAAGGTAACCCATACAAACACATGTCACAGGTCTCATCATACAAACACATGTCACAGGTCTCATCTGAAGGTAACCCATACAAACACATGTCACAGGTCTCATCTGGAGGTAACCCATACAAACACATGTCACAGGTCTCATCTGGAGGTAACCCATACAAACACATGTCACAGGTCTCATCTGGAGGTAACCCATACAAACACATGTCACAGGTCTCATCTGAAGGTAACCCATACAAACACATGTCACAGGTCTCATCTGGAGGTAACCCATACAAACACATGTCACAGGTCTCATCTGAAGGTAACCCATACAAACACATGTCACAGGTCTCATCTGGAGGTAACCCATACAAACACATGTCACAGGTCTCATCTGGAGGTAACCCATACAAACACATGTCACAGGTCTCATCTGAAGGTAACCCATACAAACACATGTCACAGGTCTCATCATACAAACACATGTCACAGGTCTCATCTGGAGGTAACCCATACAAACACATGTCACAGGTCTCATCATACAAACACATGTCACAGGTCTCATCTGGAGGTAACCCATACAAACACATGTCACAGGTCTCATCATACAAACACATGTCACAGGTCTCATCTGGAGGTAACCCATACAAACACATGTCACAGGTCTCATCTGGAGGTAACCCATACAAACACATGTCACAGGTCTCATCTGGAGGTAACCCATACAAACACATGTCACAGGTCTCATCTGGAGGTAACCCATACAAACACATGTCACAGGTCTCATCTGGAGGTAACCCTACAAACACATGTCACAGGTCTCATCTGAAGGTAACCCATACAAACACATGTCACAGGTCTCATCTGGAGGTAACCCATACAAACACATGTCACAGGTCTCATTAACCCATACAAACACATGTCACAGGTCTCATCTGGAGGTAACCCATACAAACACATGTCACAGGTCTCATCTGGAGGTAACCCATACAAACACATGTCACAGGTCTCATCTGAAGGTAACCCATACAAACACATGTCACAGGTCTCATCTGGAGGTAACCCATACAAACACATGTCACAGGTCTCATCTGAAGGTAACCCATACAAACACATGTCACAGGTCTCATCTGAAGGTAACCCATACAAACACATGTCACAGGTCTCATCTGAAGGTAACCCATACAAACACATGTCACAGGTCTCATCTGGAGGTAACCCATACAAACACATGTCACAGGTCTCATCTGGAGGTAACCCATACAAACACATGTCACAGGTCTCATCTGGAGGTAACCCATACAAACACATGTCACAGGTCTCATCTGAAGGTAACCCATACAAACACATGTCACAGGTCTCATTGAAGGTAACCCATACAAACACATGTCACAGGTCTCAGGTAACCCATACAAACACATGTCACAGGTCTCATCTGGAGGTAACCCATACAAACACATGTCACAGGTCTCATCTGGAGGTAACCCATACAAACACATGTCACAGGTCTCATCTGGAGGTAACCCATACAAACACATGTCACAGGTCTCATCTGAAGGTAACCCATACAAACACATGTCACAGGTCTCATCTGGAGGTAACCCATACAAACACATGTCACAGGTCTCATCTGGAGGTAACCCATACAAACACATGTCACAGGTCTCATCTGGAGGTAACCCATACAAACACATGTCACAGGTCTCATCTGAGGTAACCCATACAAACACATGTCACAGGTCTCATCTGAAGGTAACCCATACAAACACATGTCACAGGTCTCATCTGGAGGTAACCCATACAAACACATGTCACAGGTCTCATCTAGAGGTAACCCATACAAACACATGTCACAGGTCTCATCTGGAGGTAACCCATACAAACACATGTCACAGGTCTCATCTGGAGGTAACCCATACAAACACATGTCACAGGTCTCATCTGGAGGTAACATCCATACAAACACATGTCACAGGTCTCATCTGGAGGTAACCCATACAAACACATGTCACAGGTCTCATCTGGAAGGTAACCCATACAAACACATGTCACAGGTCTCATCTGAAGGTAACCCATACAAACATGTCACAGGTCTCACAGGTCTCATACAAACACATGTCACAGGTCTCATCTGGAGGTAACCCATACAAACACATGTCACAGGTCTCATCTGAAGGTAACCCATACAAACACATGTCACAGGTCTCATCTGGAGGTAACCCATACAAACACATGTCACAGGTCTCATCTGAGGTAACCCATACAAACACATGTCACAGGTCTCATCTGGAGGTAACCCATACAAACACATGTCACAGGTAACCCATACAAACACATGTCACAGGTCTCATCTGAAGGTAACCCATACAAACACATGTCACAGGTCTCATCTGAAGGTAACCCATACAAACACATGTCACAGGTCTCATCTCAGGTAACCCATACAAACACATGTCACAGGTCTCATCTGGAGGTAACCCATACAAACACATGTCACAGGTCTCATCTGGAGGTAACCCATACAAACACATGTCACAGGTCTCATCTGAAGGTAACCCATACAAACACATGTCACAGGTCTCATCTGAAGGTAACCCATACAAACACATGTCACAGGTCTCATCTGAAGGTAACCCATACAAACACATGTCACAGGTCTCATCTGGAGGTAACCCATACAAACACATGTCACAGGTCTCATCTGGAGGTAACCCATACAAACACATGTCACAGGTCTCATCTGAAGGTAACCCATACAAACACATGTCACAGGTCTCATCTGAAGGTAACCCATACAAACACATGTCACAGGTCTCATCTGAAGGTAACCCATACAAACACATGTCACAGGTCTCATCTGAGGTAACCCATACAAACACATGTCACAGGTCTCATCTGGAGGTAACCCATACAAACACATGTCACAGGTCTCATCTGAGGTACAAACACATGTCACAGGTCTCATCTGAGGTAACAAACACATGTCACAGGTCTCATCTGAGGTAACCCATACAAACACATGTCACAGGTCTCATCTGGAGGTAACCCATACAAACACATGTCACAGGTCTCATCTGAAGGTAACCCATACAAACACATGTCACAGGTCTCATCTGAAGGTAACCCATACAAACACATGTCACAGGTCTCATCTGAAGGTAACCCATACAAACACATGTCACAGGTCTCATCTGAGGTAACCCATACAAACACATGTCACAGGTCTCATCTGGAGGTAACCCATACAAACACATGTCACAGGTCTCATCTGAGGTAACCCATACAAACACATGTCACAGGTCTCATCTGGAGGTAACCCATACAAACACATGTCACAGGTCTCATCTGAAGGTAACCCATACAAACACA
The DNA here is from genome assembly GCF_021184085.1 of Oncorhynchus gorbuscha. Taxonomy (NCBI): domain Eukaryota; kingdom Metazoa; phylum Chordata; class Actinopteri; order Salmoniformes; family Salmonidae; genus Oncorhynchus; species Oncorhynchus gorbuscha. Next base: position 70,787,286 of record NC_060183.1, on the reverse strand, counting down.
TGTCACAGGTCTCATCTGGAGGTAACCCATACAAACACATGTCACAGGTCTCATCTGGAGGTAACCCATACAAACACATGTCACAGGTCTCATCTGGAGGTAACCCATACAAACACATGTCACAGGTCTCATCTGAGGTAACCCATACAAACACATGTCACAGGTCTCATCTGAAGGTAACCCATACAAACACATGTCACAGGTCTCATCTGGAGGTAACCCATACAAACACATGTCACAGGTCTCATCTGGAGGTAACCCATACAAACACATGTCACAGGTCTCATCTGGAGGTAACCCATACAAACACATGTCACAGGTCTCATCTGGAGGTAACCCATACAAACACATGTCACAGGTCTCATCTGGAGGTAACCCATACAAACACATGTCACAGGTCTCATCTGGAGGTAACCCATACAAACACATGTCACAGGTCTCATCTGGAGGTAACCCATACAAACACATGTCACAGGTCTCATCTGGAGGTAACCCATACAAACACATGTCACAGGTCTCATCTGGAGGTAACCCATACAAACACATGTCACAGGTCTCATCTGAAGGTAACCCATACAAACACATGTCACAGGTCTCATCTGGAGGTAACCCATACAAACACATGTCACAGGTCTCATCTGAGGTAACCCATACAAACACATGTCACAGGTCTCATCTGAGGTAACCCATACAAACACATGTCACAGGTCTCATCTGGAGGTAACCCATACAAACACATGTCACAGGTCTCATCTGGAGGTAACCCATACAAACACATGTCACAGGTCTCATCTGGAGGTAACCCATACAAACACATGTCACAGGTCTCATCTGGAGGTAACCCATACAAACACATGTCACAGGTCTCATCTGAAGGTAACCCATACAAACACATGTCACAGGTCTCATCTGGAGGTAACCCATACAAACACATGTCACAGGTCTCATCTGGAGGTAACCCATACAAACACATGTCACAGGTCTCATCTGAGGTAACCCATACAAACACATGTCACAGGTCTCATCTGGAGGTAACCCATACAAACACATGTCACAGGTCTCATCAGGTAACCCATACAAACACATGTCACAGGTCTCATCTGAAGGTAACCCATACAAACACATGTCACAGGTCTCATCTGAAGGTAACCCATACAAACACATGTCACAGGTCTCATCTGAGGTAACCCATACAAACACATGTCACAGGTCTCATCTGGAGGTAACCCATACAAACACATGTCACAGGTCTCATCTGGAGGTAACCCATACAAACACATGTCACAGGTCTCATCTGGTCTCAGGTAACCCATACAAACACATGTCACAGGTCTCATCTAAAGGTAACCCATACAAACACATGTCACAGGTCTCATCTAAGGTAACCCATACAAACACATGTCACAGGTCTCATCTGAAGGTAACCCATACAAACACATGTCACAGGTCTCATCTGAGGTAACCCATACAAACACATGTCACAGGTCTCATCTGAAGGTAACCCATACAAACACATGTCACAGGTCTCATCTGAAGGTAACCCATACAAACACATGTCACAGGTCTCATCTGTAACCCATACAAACACATGTAAGGTCTCATCATACAAACACATGTCACAGGTCTCATCTGAAGGTAACCCATACAAACACATGTCACAGGTCTCATCTGGAGGTAACCCATACAAACACATGTCACAGGTCTCATCTGGAGGTAACCCATACAAACACATGTCACAGGTCTCATCTGAGGTAACCCATACAAACACATGTCACAGGTCTCCCATACAAACACATGTCACAGGTCTCATCTGGAGGTAACCCATACAAACACATGTCACAACAAACACATGTCACAGGTCTCATCTGAAGGTAACCCATACAAACACATGTCACAGGTCTCATCTGGAGGTAACCCATACAAACACATGTCACAGGTCTCATCTGAGGTAACCCATACAAACACATGTCACAGGTCTCATCTGGAGGTAACCATCATACAAACACATGTCACAGGTCTCATCTGGAGGTAACCCATACAAACACATGTCACAGGTCTCATCTGGAGGTAACCCATACAAACACATGTCACAGGTCTCATCTGGAGGTAACCCATACAAACACATGTCACAGGTCTCATCTGGAGGTAACCCATACAAACACATGTCACAGGTCTCATCTGGAGGTAACCCATACAAACACATGTCACAGGTCTCATCTGGAGGTAACCCATACAAACACATGTCACAGGTCTCATCTGGAGGTAACCCATACAAACACATGTCACAGGTCTCATCTGGAGGTAACCCATACAAACACATGTCACAGGTCTCATCTGAGGTAACCCATACAAACACATGTCACAGGTCTCATCTGGAGGTAACCCATACAAACACATGTCACAGGTCTCATCTGAAGGTAACAAACCATACAAACACATGTCACAGGTCTCATCTGAAGGTAACCCATACAAACACATGTCACAGGTCTCACCTGGAGGTAACCCATACAAACACATGTCACAGGTCTCATCTGGAGGTAACCCATAAAAACACATGTCACAGGTCTCATCTGGAGGTAACCCATACAAACACATGTCACAGGTCTCATCTGAAGGTAACCCATACAAACACATGTCACAGGTCTCATCTGGAGGTAACCCATACAAACACATGTCACAGGTCTCATCATACAAACACATGTCACAGGTCTCATCTGGAGGTAACCCATACAAACACATGTCACAGGTCTCATCTGGAGGTAACCCATACAAACACATGTCACAGGTCTCATCTGGAGGTAACCCATACAAACACATGTCACAGGTCTCATCTGAGGTAACCCATACAAACACATGTCACAGGTCTCATCTGGAGGTAACCCATACAAACACATGTCACAGGTCTCATCTGGAGGTAACCCATACAAACACATGTCACAGGTCTCATCTGAGGTAACCCATACAAACACATGTCACAGGTCTCATCTGGAGGTAACCCATACAAACACATGTCACAGGTCTCATCTGGAGGTAACCCATACAAACACATGTCACAGGTCTCATCTGGAGGTAACCCATACAAACACATGTCACAGGTCTCATCTGGAGGTAACCCATACAAACACATGTCACAGGTCTCATCTGGAGGTAACCCATACAAACACATGTCACAGGTCTCATCTGGAGGTAACCCATACAAACACATGTCACAGGTCTCATCTGGAGGTAACCCATACAAACACATGTCACAGGTCTCATCTGGAGGTAACCCATACAAACACATGTCACAGGTCTCATCTGAAGGTAACCCATACAAACACATGTCACAGGTCTCATCTGAAGGTAACAAACCATACAAACACATGTCACAGGTCTCATCTGAAGGTAACCCATACAAACACATGTCACAGGTCTCACCTGGAGGTAACCCATACAAACACATGTCACAGGTCTCATCTGGAGGTAACCCATAAAAACACATGTCACAGGTCTCATCTGGAGGTAACCCATACAAACACATGTCACTAGGTCTCATCTGAAGGTAACCCCATACAAACACATGTCACAGGTCTCATCTGGAGGTAACCCATACAAACACATGTCACGGGTCTCATCATACAAACACATGTCACAGGTCTCACCTGGAGGTAAATACAAACACATGTCACAGGTCTCACCTGGAGGTAAATACAAACACATGTCACAGGTCTCATCTGGAGGTAACCCATACAAACACATGTCACAGCTCTCATCTGGAGGTAACCCA